>NC_142037.1:83610306-83660306 GCF_982192425.1 Myodes glareolus
ATGATGAGACGATACCATTTATATTTAAAGTTGTCTTCTCTCTCTCTCTGTCTCTGTCTCTGTCTCTCTCTCTCTTTCTCTCTCTCTCTCGAGACAGGGTTTCTCTGTAGCTTTGGAGCCTGTCCTGGAGCTAGCTCATGTAGACCAGGCTGGCCTCGAATTCACAGAGATCCCCCTGCTTCTGCCTCACGAGTGCTGGGATTAAAGGTGTGTGCCACCACCATCTGGTTTGTATTTAAAGTTTTATTGAGAGGTGTTAACTAATTCCTATGATTTTGTTGGTTGAGTGGGTTATAGTTTGTTCTTACTTTCTCTTAGTGTTAAGGGCTTTGCTGGTTTCATGGATTGGGTAATGGATTCTTTACAACTCTCCTTTGTTTAACTGTTCCTCCCAAGAAGTTATTCTGTCTTGTGCTCATGTGGTTGGAGCTTTTTCTTCTTTCTTTTTGCGTAGTGTTTGAAGCATCTTCTGCAGCATTCACTTGGTTGCCTTCAACTGCTTCAGTGTATGCTTGTCTTGAAATGTTCTGCTTTGTTGTCAGGATTAAAAAATAGTGTGGCTAGATAATAGCAATCTTCGTTGGTGGTTATTTATTTCCAGAGCCTAATATTTGTTGTCCAATACATTTCTGGCATTGAGGGTTACTACTGAGAGAACTAAGGTTATTCTGTGTTCTTGCCAAAATTTGCCCCATTTAAAACTTGTAATATTGTTTTTTTGTTTTATATTTTGGAATTGTGTATAATATGTTGTAGAAAGGTTCTTTGATTGTGTTTATTTGGAGTACTAAGGTGGCTCTTACATTTGAATGTTGACAGGCTTTCGCTATATAGCTCACCCTGCTTTCTTCTGGACCCGTAGGCTTCTCTCTGGAGTGTGCTCCCCACTTGAGGCAGTGCCTCTCCCTCACAGACTGCCCCAAGGTGTGTCTTAGCCTGCTTCTAAATCTGTCAAGTTGGCAGTGAAGATCAAGTATTAGTCTTCAAAAATGTCACAAAGAACATCCCTTCCCCCACAGCAAAAATAAACTACCTGTTAAGAATGGGCAGATTAACTGTTTTTCATTAAATGAACATAAAACAATCTGCAAAATGTAGCATCTAACACTCAATTTCACTGAAATTTCTAACACAAGACTTTCACCAGGGGATTTCCTTCCTGTCTGGATCTTTTTTTGTTAAGGCTTTTGTTTTCTCCCCATTGTCCATTATCAGACTCCATTCTAGAGACCTCTTCTCCCTGCAGTATCTTTTCTTTTCTTTTCCCTTTGAACCTCTCTTTAGGAAACAAAGTCCTTTGTAGGTTTCCCAGCTGGTTTGAGAGATGGCCTTCCCACCTACCAGTCTTATTTCATTGGTGAGATTATTGCCAGTATTGCTAAATTTGGAATCGGACATTTCCCAAGAAATATTTGCTTTTGTCTTCTTTTTACTTTCCCTTCTCCATTAGTTTTTATAGCCTATGATAATTCAGCATAAGAAACTAAATTTAAAACTCTATGTAATTTAGAAATGAATTACAAATATCTTATTATTTAGGTATTTTATCAGATTTTAAGTTGTCTAGTTTTGCCCCACCTGCCATTTCTCCCATTTGCTGGGAGAGTCTGATTATTTATCTTGTCCTATGTAGGTAAACATCCTATTATCAGCTACCCAAGAAAGATGGTTCTTTGTGTAGTTAGCACCTGTACCTGAAGGGAAAACTTCAAAGCTCTAGACTTTTCCTTACCTCCTGATTCCAACACAGGGCAACTCAAACTCTAGAACAAACACATCTTTGTCTGAAGCCGCAGGGCGATTGGTAATGAAAAGTCCCCAGACTATCTTGATACAAAATATATGCAAATAATAAATATAAAGTTACAAACAACAGTGTTAAGCAAGAAACATATAACAAAAGTTCTGCTAAACATTCTATCTCAGGGAGTCTAAATAATGTAGATGGTAACTACAACTATCTAATCTTCAACTCCATCAAAGATCTGAGAAGGAAAATAATTTTACTCAAGCAGCCCAGAAGTACAAACGGGAAACTTCCGAAATGTGCAACGAATGGAAGAGACAACTGAATACCTGGGCAATCACCCAAAGTCTCATATGCAATGTTGAATCAACCAAATTTGGCTAAGGCCTGATGTAACTGACATGCCATTTTTCAAAGGCAAGAAACCTTTTAGGACTCTCTCAACCTGTCTTTGCAAGATAAGACAATCCTGCTTTTATCCATTTACGGATATTCTGTAATTCTGTCAGTGGTTGAGGTATGGGCTTTTTCTTTGCCCAAAGGCCAGTTCTGCCAGGAAGAAGACAAGCTCCAGGTGGAGTGTCTTTGGTGCTCAACGTTCTCTCGGGAGTAGAGCGGTGATGCCAGGAGCGATTGTGTCTCACTACTATAGAACTATGAGTTAGATTAAAGGCCATTTTCCACAGCTCTTCGAAGAGGTTGAAGATTATACTATCTATACTAAGTATGATCTCTATGCATCTAAATAACCTGATTAGCCTAAATATAAATATAATAAACATATATGACTATGGATTTCTATCTATCTAACTTGAAGACTAAGAGAATGAACAACTGTGCAATGAGTGAGGACAATGACCTCCAAATGTAAACAATGTACATAAATATCTTAATCAGAGGTAGGAATGTAAATATATGTATATATATTAATACAAATAGAGGTAGAAGCATACTCACATACAATATTCAATATATTAATGTGCAAAAATCAACACCGATACAATTTTCTAAAAACAATAACTCACAAATACCAATATATTATTATTCCAATCAAATTACATAAATATCTTAATCAGAGGTATGTAAATATATCTATATATATCAATACAAATAGAGGTAGAAACATACTCACATACAATATTCAATATATCAATGTACAAAAATCAACACCAATACTATTTTCTAAAAACAATAACTCACAAATACCAATATATTATTATCCCATCACCAATCAATCCCCCCCCTGAGTTTATAAAATACCTCCCCCATTCCCTCATCCCTATATCAATTATAACCAATCCCTAAATGATGTCCCTAAACCTGAGGGCAAATTCTACTGGGAGAGGGGATGTCGTCCTCTAAAATTGCTTCCAGCTGTCATGGGGGCAACGTTACTCTTAGGGGGTTCTGTGAAAATAATTGATGGTAAAATTCCCATATAAACATTTGGTGTGAGAGAGTTGTAAATAGTTTCTGAGTAGTTTGAGGAGGTCTGGCCAGAGTGTTGTCAAATATTGTGCATCATCTGGAACTGTTTTGTGTAGCTGGTACCAAAAAACAGGTCTAAAAAAATAGCGCTATGAACATTATGACGTCATAGTAACCAGGTGGAGTTGGTGTTGTGGGGCCCCATCTTCATCCTAGAAGCTTTAAAGATTACTGCAGGAAAATTTATTGTTTGTCATGGGAATGTTAAACATTATCTACGAAGACATATGGACATATATATATTTACATATATATATTAATAAAGATAGAAACAGATGTGGGGAAAGGCAAAGAAAATTTATCAATTATAGTTATTCTGTCCTGTATCTTGGCTCTTGACATGAGACAGAACCTCTGGGATATCTCTTATCAACAGGCTTGGAAATGAAGCTTTCTCTTTGTGACTGGTCACATCCAAATCCCAGCTGTCTGCCACTGGGGCTCCCACAGTGACCTTCCAATCCACAGTCCAGTGCTGCTGTAAAGCCCCTGGAGTGATGTTAGACCGCACTGCCAGCTGACTTCCTTCCCCATACAGAACTCTACAGCCGTCCTTCTATGAGGACTCCTTCATTGCCTTTGCCCAGGCTCAACTCTTAGCATTTAAATTCACTTACAATATCAATTTGTTTAGGGAAGTCCTAAAGGAAGAAAAAAGGAAAACAGGCTGCTCTGAGTAGCATGCTTCTCTGTTGTCATGTGTACCTGAGTGTGCATGGCTCACAAGTAGACATTATGTAGATTTCTGTTGTGAAGTTTCATTTATCCATAATTGTGCAGAGGGGAAATAAGGAATAGAGGCTGTGCTGCAGCTGGAGTGTTGGGGAGGTTCCTTGTGTACTTCCCAGATGCATCTAGTGGGAAGTCAGTAAAGGTGAGGAGAACAAGGAGGGGCACCTTGTGTGGGATCCCTAAACCAGGATGGTGGGTAGACTGAGGCTGGCCTGAGCTATGTAGGGAGTTCTAGGCCAGCATGGCGACATAGTCAGGTCCTGTCTCAGAAAGCAAGCAAGCAAACAAACCCAAAAGAGAGTTGTTGTTGTTGTTGTTGGTATGTGTGTGTGTGTGTGTGTCTGCCTGTCTATGTCTGTATCTGTGTGTGTCTGTGAAGCGTGTATGCCTATATATTTAAAAATGTAAAATTAGAAGTGACCTCTTAGTATCAGAAGGGAGATTGCCTCCTTTATTGCCTCAGAGACTTTGTATTTGTTGTGATGAGGAAGGTGGTTCTGTTTTAAACAAATGCCAACTGAAGGATATAAAATTAAACAAATGCATTACAAACAAAAGCCAAACCCAGGAAGGAGTTTTTTACTGGATTAGGAAATAAGAGATTGTTCATGGAAACTGCATGTCTTGACTAGGTAACAGAGAGTTGGCAATGGCCATCATTCTTGCTGGTAATTCCTAATTTTTTTAGTAATATTGACTTTCATTAAATCCATTTTTCTTCTTCTTTCTCTCCTCCTCCTCCTCTTCCTCCTCCTCCTCCTCATCCTCGTCCTCGTCCTCCTCCTCCTCCCCCTCCTCCTCCTCCCCCTCCTCCTCCTCCCCCTCCTCCTCCTCTTTTTCTTCTCCTCCTCCTCCTCCTTCTAACCACTTCTAGCTCTAGGCATTGCATGACTTAGCTAGAATGGCTGGACACACTGAGATGACAGGAGAGGAGCTAGGCTGTTTTATTTTTTTATCATCTGCATGGAATGGTTTCTTTCATGGGTTGATGTCACCTGACGTATAATGACTTATCTAGCACCACAAATTGAGTGCAAGACCTTTATATTATTTCAGAATGTAGCCCAGAGTTAATGTCACTAACTTCTGTTTTCCCTCTCCTGTTTATCATTTTCTTTCCAAAATTAATTAATTTTTATTCATGTGTGTGCTTGTGTGAATTTATGTGTGCCATATGTGTGCAAGAGACTTTGGAGACTGGAAGAGGGCATTGGATTCCCTGGAACTGGAGTTACGATATTTATGTAGCCTAATGTAGGTTCTGGACATGGAACCCAGGTCTTCTCAGAAGCCACATGTTCTCAGCAGTGGAGCTGGCTCTGCAGCTCCTCCCAGTCTTTTCATATTCAACTTTTTATATTTTTATCAGAGACTCTTGACTTTCCGGGTTGCAGGTATTTATTGATCTAACCAGAGAGATCTTTGGATAAGAATGACTTCTCCATCTTATTTTCAAACTCACAAATGACTGCATAGTTGAGGATCCATAGTTAATGGCTGAGAAGACCGCAGATTTCACAGTCTTCAGAGACGTGAAATGGAGGAGGGTTGGAAGGAGAACGCTCCCTCACCTCTTGGTTTCCTGTTGCAAGAATGATAAGTGTAGATGGAGCTGGTAAACTTGCTCTTTCGGGGGAGTGGTGATGGGTCATTTGTCTATGAAAAGACCTTAAGTTGTAGACGGGGTTTTGTAGGCATGCCAGTTTTGAGTTTTTACATCATACTTTTTCACTTCTCCAAAGCAGACTTAGATTTTTAAAAACTTTTTCTTCGTAGGTACTGATGGTGGCTGTAGCACTGAATGAGACAAGTGCTGGCCTTCCTGCTTTCCTACTGTGAGAGTGACCACCACGCGTGATCCCAGGCAGGGCCCAGCATGCAAACATGCAAACATGCAAAATCTTCACTGGCAACTGTGTCCCTACTGTAGTCTATACTTCCGCTAAATTGCTTCTGCCATTTCATGAAACTTCCCTTGTGCCCAAACCTATGTTCTGTGTCTGCAGCTCTTACTCCAGAGCCTTCAAAGGTTGCAGTGCTCGCTGTGTCACCTGGAGACCCTTCTGGAGCACTGTGCTCAACCCCTTCCCTGCCTTCCTCTGGAGCACTGTGCTCAACCCCCTTCCCGCCTTCCTCTGGAGCACTGTGCTCAACCCCTTCCCTGCCTTCCTCTGGAGCACTGTGCTCAACCCCTTCCCTGCCTTCCTCTGGACCACTGTGCTCAACCCCTTCCCTGCCTTCCTCTGGAGCACTGTGCTCAACCCCTTCCCTGCCTTCCTCTGGACCACTGTGCTCAACCCCTTCCCTGCCTTCCTCTGGAGCACTGTGCTCAACCCCCTTCCCCGCCTTCCTCTGAAGCACGGTCCTCAGTCCTCAGTCCCCTTCCCTGCCTTCCTCTGGAGCACTGTCCTCAGTCCTCAGTCCCCTTCCCCGCCTTCCTCTGAAGCATGGTCCTCAGTCCTCAGTCCCCTTCCCCGCCTTCCTCTGGAGCACAGTCCTCAGTCCTCAGTCCCCTTCCCTGCCTTCCTCTGGAGCACTGTCCCCAGTCCTCAGTCCCCAGTCCCCTTCCCTGCCTTCCTCTGGAGCACTGTCCTCAGTCCTCAGTCCTCAGTCCCCTTCCCTGCCTTCCTCTGGAGCACGGTCCTCAGTCCTCAGTCCCCTTCCCTGCCTTTCTCTGGTCCTTTGCTCTTTAGATTTCCAAGGATGAAATTAGCTGGGGCTTTCGCTTTTTCCGTCTTGGATTACAAGGCCCCCACACACTGCACTTGTGCTGTTCTCAAACTGCTGCCCCTTATGATCAGAGCAAAGATACTTTGACAGGTTTAACTATGAAATGCTGAAGAAGCGAGTGCCACTTTAACTAAACCAATGGTGTCACTTTGTGTGTTGGGGTCAAAGGTCTGTGACATTTGGTCCCCTTCTTCCTTTTTCCTGTAAGGGTCCTACAGCTAGAGTTGAATGCTGTAGCAGAATCACAGGCCAGGAAGGGTCCTGTTTGGCTCCCTAACTGCTTCTTTCCTGAGGAAAGACAGTAACAGATGGAACTACTTGTGTGGCTATTTCCACTGAGTTTCAGAGAAACTCAGAGAATTGCAGAGAACCTTTAAAGAAGGAGACTGACTTTCCTTTTTTGGTTTATTTTTATTTTGAGACAGGATCTGACTGCATATCCCTGCCTGTCCTGGAACTCACTCTGTAGACCAAGCTGGCCTTGAACTCACAGAGATCCACCTGCCTCTGCCTCCCTGCAGGGACTGACTTTTGCATGCATAGTGCAAAAGACTGTGGAATGATAACTTAGGGCTTTATTTCATGACAACCTGTTGAATGTATAGAAGTGCAGTAGTAGCATCTGTCTCCATTGTTAGCATGAACGCTGGCTCTTCTGCCTTCCCCCTCACACTATCCTGCCAATCATGCTGATAACTGCTGCGGGCGTTCTCTGTGACCTCCACGTGAAAATACCCATTGTATTTGTATATGAAAGAGAAATCAATTTGTTATGCATGCAGGTGGCAGAATCACAAATGTGTATGTGCACATGTGCACGTGTGCGTGTTGTGTAAACCGCTTTTATCATTGGCTAGTTCATATTCTATTTCTGATTTTGGAATTGTCTGCCAAGTAATTTGATTTTTTTGTTTTCGTTTGTTTGTTTAACTTTTATTTCATTAATTGGGAAGTATATTTATTGATATAACTACTATTCTTTTAAAATGCTCATTCATTTAGATAGTAAGGTCATTACATTGGTAGTGTTTCTGTAACTCTGAAGAAAGGAACTTTTAAATAAATTATTGTCGTCTGTGTTACTGAACATGTGGTCAGTTGTCATGTTCATACATCCACATGATCAAAGGCTGAGCATCTGTCTCCTTCTTCCCCGCTGTTAGGCTACCCTGTGATGATCAAGGCCTCAGCAGGTGGCGGTGGGAAAGGCATGCGCATCGCCTGGGATGACGAGGAGACCAGGTGAGAGGCTGCCTGAAGTACACTTTTGATGAAAATTGCAGTTACCAGAGTTTTATTAAACTGACAGGTAAACAGAAACCCAACGCATAATGGAGTAATTACAGTGACCATCTAATCTTTACTTCTTGGATGGGAGAGAAATTTATGCTGTGCAGAAATCTTTCTTCTGCATATTTTGAAGATAATTATCCTATTACAGAAAGGTTTTTTAAAAGAAAACTATATAGCTCAATAAAAGCAAATTTAAAAAACCATAAAGACCACAACGGCCTGTGGGTGACAGCACCAAATGAACTCAGTGAGCCAGAAATGAAATAGCATGAAGTTAGGAGTGGGCTGTGCTGAGGAGGCCTTAGGAGGAGATGGAAGGGAAAAAAAAAGGGGTAGATATTGTGTTCTATTTTATGTGTGTGAACTTCTCAAGAATAAAAATTATTTAATATTAATAAAAATTTTATTTTACATTGGTAAAGGGTTTTGTTTTTATGATTTTATTTTTAAAATTTAGAGTTCTTTTGTTTTCTTTCCAGAAATCACTAATATCTGTCCTTATAATTTACAGTGTGGTCTAAAAATTTGAACCAAGTTTATTTAATCCCAATGTATAATTATTTTCATAATTTTTAATGTGGAGGATACTGTTTTATTTCCGAGTTTAAAATTGCTATATGTCTTTTATATATAATGTATTCTGTTATAAATTTATAATACTTATTTTTTTTACTAACTTTAGAAGTAAAGAACAAACCGTGTTATATAATAAAGATTTGATTTTCCAAATGCACAGTTGGTTGAATCTTTTCATGCTTCTTCCCAGCAGCTGGGACATCTTCCATTGTAGCATTTTTCATCTAGGTTACTTGAGCTTGTTCTTTGGTAAGTCCTTTGCTAAAGAGTTCCTGGAGGGTTGTCCTGTCAGAGAACCCCAAGTCTCCAGTGGCTCAGCGATCACAGATGGGGCAGTAAGCTCTGGTGGAGAACTCCCTTTGTGTAAATACACAGTGTCCTCAGGCTGGCTAGGTTGCTGAGCTCACCCTAAACTTGGCCATTCGAGCGACTCCCTTTGGACCCTGACCACTAATTTCTTCACCAGGGCATTGTCTTTCTTGACCAATTTTTTTTTCTTGTCATTCTTACAGAGGTAAATAAATTTTTAAGAAAAGTAATGTATCAGTGACATGAACAGCAGTCAGAAAGAGACTGACTAATGCAGCAAATCTAAAACCAAAAGAGGCTAGAGAGCTGGCTCGGTCACTAATGTCCTTGTCATGCAATCATGAGGGTTTGAATTGAGAAAGTAGCTAACCTTGTGTTAGTTACTTTCTGTTGTTAGGGTAAAATGCCATGACCCAAGATTACTTATCAAAGAAAGTGTTTATTTTTGTGTATTGTTTCAGAGGGAGGATCCATTATGGTAAAATCCAAGGGAAATTTGTGAATATAGGTGAATAGAGCATGCACATGATTTTATTATCAGCCTGGAATTTAGCATTTCCTACAGTGTGACATAAAGTAAAAATGATATCTATGGAACTTCCTATCATTAAAAACCATGTGTATCTTTCTACTACATTATGATGTGATAGTTGTTAGGTTATGTGAGTGATAGATTCATTGGAGCCACTGTGACTTATTGTTTTAAAGATTATTTATTTTTTAATTTATGTGCATATGTGTGTGAGTTTGCGTGTACCACATGCCTACAGGAAACCTGTGGAGGCTAGAAAAGTCTATCACATCCCCTGGAAATGGAGTTACTAAGGATTATGTGTATTCAGAGACTGTTCATTCCTGGCTGCCAAGACCAGAAATAATCACTCAGAAACTATGTTAATTAAACCACTGCTTGGCCAATCACTTAAGTGTATTGCTAGTTAGCTCTTATATATCTTAAATTAATCCATTTCTATTAATCTGTTTATCGCCACGTAGCTGTGGCTTACCAGTAAAATTCTATTCAGCATCTGGTGTCTGTCTCCTGTGGCGGTTCCATAGCTTCTCTCTGATTCTGCCTTCTTTCTCCCAGCATTCAGTTTAGTTTTCCTGCCTAGCTATGTTCTGCACTGTCATAGGCCCAAGCAGCTTCTTTATTCATTAACCAATAAAAGCAACATATATATAGAAGGACCTCCCACACCAATTATGAGCTTCCTGACAGAAATTCTGGGAGCCAAACCCAGGTGTTCTATAAGAGTAGTAGGCACACTTCTAAGCTATCTCCAGCCCCAGGAACTTATTATTTATATTTAATAAGGAGCCATGTATGTTATATCTTAAACATTTCAAAGAATATTCTGATGTTTATCTTTCATCGTATGCAGTCCTATTTACTTGAAACTTTATTTGTATTATTTTGTTTGTTTCCAGCAACAGGGATCAAACCCAGTGAACTTCTCATAGGAGGATTGCTCACCACCTTTGAATCCCAATCCACTTGCTATATTTTTAAAAGAAAAAGTTTTACTCAGGATGATACTAGATTCTTAAGTTCAAATGATTCTTATGCTCTGACTTCCTGACCAGCTGAATTGCAGTGTGTGTCACTGTGTTCAGTAATGCCATACATTTTCTAGAGCTTGCATTTCCCCAAGTTCCTTGTGCTGTGTCATCTGGCTGAAGCACAATTGGGAAGGCTTGCTCTGACGTGAGGAGCTGAACCATGAATAATATATATAGTATTGTGGAGGATGAGACTAGAAGAATAATGGAGAGGAGAGACAGACCATGGTGGAGATTTCATGTGACAACAGGAGGGTCAGGATTTGGAGCTACATGGAGAATTAGAGGTCAGTGTGAGCTCCATGAGACTCTGTCTTGTAAAACCCAGAATGAATGGGTAGCAAGAATTGCATCAGAGTGGTCTTGGGTGGGGTAGAGCTACATCATGAGGTTTTAAGAGTTTGTTTGGAAGTTATAGCAGGGAACTTGCAGTAGTAACTCATTTATGAAGGACAGTCATTGGTGACAGTCATGCTTTTTGACCAAATGTATAGCTTTGAGAGGGTTGCATGTGGAGAGGTGAGAGAGAGAAGGGACATTTGCTTATGTCAGCTGGATCAGCTGGTGGTCAGTAGGGTGACAGACATCACAGCCAGGTTTTCTTTTCATCCTACATAGGCTCTTGTGGGCATTCTTTGTGATGTCAGAAAGGATGAGAAGGGTCACAGTAGAAAATCATGGAACTCCAACAAATCTTGACACTATGCTTTTGAATTACAAAAATATTCAAAGATATGAAAAACAATGTGATAACCTTCATGTATGTATCACCCAGGTTAGTCAGCAATCAAGACTTTGGGTGGACTGCGGAGACGGATGGTCTAGTAGCTAAGAGTGCTTGTTGTGCAAGCATGAAGAGTGAAATTCAAATCCCCACTGCTCATGTAAAAAGCCAAGTGTGGTTGTATAAACCTACCATCCTAATAATTATTAGGGTGGAGACCATAGGATTGCTTGGACCTGCTGGTCATCAGCCTAAATCCAGGTGCAGAGAGGGACCTTGTCACAAGGGAGTAATGCAGATGATAAAACAGAACAGGTGTCCTCCTCCAGGCACATGCAAACACTTGTGAACACACATCACACACACATACATGGAATACATTAATTTAGAGAAGATTTTCTCACATAGATTTTGATACAACTCACTCTGGCTGTGCTCTTCTTGGATTGTAAGTAGATGGGCAGAATCATGATGTGGAGCCAGGAAGCTAGTGAGGAGTTAGCTGCAATAACTGTGCTGGAAAACAGGTCTGGTAGCTTTCCCTCGTGTGATAGGGTGCAGGTGGTGAGAAATTGAAGCCAGGTGTGCACACTTGTGCCTATGTCCCCTGTATCTGGGACTCTGAGCAAAGAGTGTCTCTACAGATCTGAGGTTGGTTTTGGCTACATAAATGAATTTGAGGCCAGCATGAGCTAAAAAGTAACTAACTCTGTCTCAAACAAAACAAAACACAAAACAAGAGAGCTGCTAACTGATGGGATAAATAGTGGAGATGGTAGAAGATGTGTAGACACTGTTCTAGAGTTATTTTCTTACCTTTCAGGTTTGGTTTTAGTGTTTGCGTAAATTAAATGCACACCACACAAGTCTGCTTTAATGGAGAATTTTTGGGAAATGCTGAAAGGCAAGGGTCCCAGTGAGAGTCTAGAAGTTAGAACAGGTGTGGGCTTCTGTCTTCAGAAGAATGGGAACCACAGAGATGGCTCAATGGCTACGGACACTAGCTTCTGTTGCAGGGGACCTGGGTTTGGCTCCCAGCATACTCACAATTAGACCAGTTATCTCAAAGCCAAGTGGAAGTCTCCTCTGCCTTCCTGACTTAGTCTCAGAAATCTCACTCTCCTATACTGTGATCTGTTGATGATCAGGGGCCCATGCTTCTGAACTCCAGCACAGGGTGTGACCGTGACTGCTCTTTGTCTTTAGGAAGGGGCGAGGCAGGATACCACCGGAGACACACTGTGTCATCTCTGGACAGAAGGTCTGCTAAAGACTGTTTCATTACAGGAAGGGTGGGAAAGGATGCTGTTGACAGATGAGTTTGGTGAGAGAGGTGTGCTTTGGACCCTGAATTTTGTCTCATTGGTTTTTCCCCTTTTGTATTATACTTATATAGCCCCTTCACTGGAAGTCTAGTACCTTTTAAAAGACAGAGTCTCACTGTGTAGCCCTGGTTGGACTAGAACTCGCTATGGAGACCAGGCCGATACCAAACTCAGGATGGCTTGTCTCTGCCTCTAGGGTGCTGGAATTAAAGGTTTATACCACCACTTTAGGCAACTTAATTTTTTAAAAAGATAACTCTCAGGACTTTATATTTTCTATCAGGCATTTCTCCAGGTGACTCTGACTGAGTATCATAATCTTATTTTTTTTTCTTTGAGACAGGGTTTCTCTGTGGCTTTGGAGCCTGTCCTGGAACTAGCTCTTGTAGACCAGGCTGGTCTCGAACTCACAGAGATCCGCCTGCCTCTGCCTCCCGAGTGCTGGGATTAAAGGCGTGCGCCACTACCACCTGGCTAAGTATCATATTCTCTCATGGGGTGTCTTGGCAGTGGGTTTTGATGCCTGGTCTCTGAGTTTGAGTTTAGAGTTTAGTGTTCAGAAGTCACTGTATCTGTTCTTGTGGCATCCTCTGGTAGATCTGTTAATCCTTTCTAGTCAGGTCAGTGATATACAGACTAAAAATACGCTTCTGTGGTTAGTAAGAATAGATTACTTTCTACCTAGAAACACTGTCTTCCACACAGTGAGTGAACTCTTCCTGTAGTCTTCTGCAAGTGAGCAGACGTTTGACACTGGGTGTGATGATTGTTTTTGTTTAAAAAGCTGCTCCACATCCTCTGAAAACATAAAACCAAACACAAACACAAAAATCTAGAGGAATTCAGAGAATGGTCCAGTGACCCTAGACAGTCTCTATCATGGTGATGGTTTCAAACTTTGTGTTTTATTCTGATGGCTTTGATGTTTGACTTTTGATGTTCTTAGCTTGAAAGTAAAATGAAAGATTTTTGTCATTACAGTAGAGGCAAATTGTAAAGTGTTACGCTGTCTCTTTATGAATTATAATACCAATCACATCTAATAAAACTTTGGTTGTATGATACTGAAAACAACAATTCATTGTACTTCCAGTTTTGTTGAAGTTTGTAGTCTACCCACGTCTGAACATAATTTTCCTAAATCAAAGATACAAGGGAAGACTAAGAAAGCCTAAGACCTTTTCTCTGAGGTGGCAGAAATGGGAGATGTCCCTCAGGTCTGGAAATGTGTCTTCTAGTTCCCTTCTGTGCTATGCATTTCAAGTGCAAACATAAGCACATCAGATAATTATGTTTACCACTAGTAGTTGCGCTGTTTTTACACTAAAGAGTTAGATGAGACTGACTTTAATGTTTTATGTCCAATGCAAGTGTTTAATATGAAGACAGACTTGGTTAGAAGTAAAGGTAAGTTCATTTCATATCCCAAATATATGTGAATGGACAAAAATTTCCAGTTACCTTTATACAAGTTTGAGATTTTTTTCCTTTGAAATTGTTTACATTTACTTATTTACTTTTGTGTGTGTGTCTAAGAATGTGCTCGTGCTCAGGTGAGTATTGTTCTTTCGAGGTCTATAAAGAATTGTGTTGGGATTTTGATAGGTATTGCAATGAATCTGTAGATTGTTCTTGGTAAGACTGATGATATTTTTACTGTATTAATCTTACCTATCCAAGAGTGTGGGAGAGCTTTCCATTTTCTGATATCATCTTCAAAGCCTTAAAATTCTTGTCATACAAGTCTTTCACTTATTTGGTTAGAGTTACTCCCAAGATATTTTATATTATTTAGTAAGGCTATTGTAAAGGGTGTTGTTTCTCTAATTTCTCACTGATTTCTCAGCCCACTTATCATTTGTATATAGAAGGGATACTGATTTTTTTTCTTTTGAGTTGATATTGTATCCTTCCACATTACTGAAGGTGTTTATCAGTTATAGGAATTCTCAATAGAATTTTTGGTGGTGTTATGTGTACTATTATATCACCTGCAAATAGCAAAAGTTTGACTTCTTCTTTTCCATTTTGTATCCCCTCGATCTTTTGTTGTCTTATTGCTCTAGATAGAACTTCAAGTACTATGTTGAATAGATATGGAGAAAGTGGACAGCCTTGCCTTGTTCCTGATTTTAGTGGAATCCTTTGAGTTTAATCCTTCCCATTTAATTTGATGTTGGCTATAGGCTTGCTGTGTTTAGGTATGTTCCTTTTATCTCTGCTCCCTCCAAGACCCTTATCGTGAAGGGGTGTTGGATTTTGTCAAAGGCTTTTTCAGCATCTAATGAGATGATCATGTGGCTTTTTTCCTTTCAGTTTATTTATATGGTGGATTATGTTGATGGGTTTTTGTATGTTGAATCATCCCTGCATCTCTTGGATGAAGCCTACTTGATCATGGTGGATTTTTTTTATGTATTCTTGGATTTGGTTTGCTCATATTTTATTGAGTATTTTTGCATCAATGTTCATGAGGGAGATTGGTCTATAATTCTCTTTCTTTACTGCATCTTTGTGTCGTTCGGATATCAGGGTAACTCTAGTCACATAAAAAGAGTTTGGCAATGCTCCTTCTGTTTCTATTGTGTGGAACAATTTGAGGAGTATCATTATACACTCTTATGTGTATGAATACTTTGCCTGCATGCATATTTATGCCCCACATTCATGCAGTGCCTGTGGATAGCAAGAGGGTATCAGATTCCTTAGAACTGGAGTTATCAGCTGCCTTGTCAGTAGTGAGAATGGACCATGGGTCCTTGTGAAGAGTAACTGGTGCCCTTAATTACTGAGCGGTCTGTCTCTCTAACATTGCTAGTGTATTTAATGGTTTGTGAAAGAAGAACTGTATTCTTGTTTCCATGGAAAATTGGTGATGATGACCAGGTCATTAAATAAGGGGCCCAAGGTCACAGAACTGTAAGTGGAAGTTGCTGCCCAGGCTAGTTTAGGTCTTTGTATGTCCAGTGAGTCTGTTACCAGTTTGTTCTGAGTTAAGATGAAGCAAACACTGCTTTCTGTAGGGAAGACTATCTTTGATTTGCTATTCTAATTGTTCTGTTTGTTCCACAGGGATGGTTTCAGGTTTTCATCCCAAGAAGCTGCTTCTAGTTTTGGCGATGATAGACTACTGATAGAAAAATTTATTGATAACCCTCGTCATATAGAAATCCAGGTTGGTACTGTTCAAGATACCTTCTAATGATTAAGACTATGTCTGTGCTAGGATGCTGGAATGGTTTTGGTCTGGATTGAAATGATATAGAAACCCACCCCCAAAACACAGCTGTCTAAAGCAAGTGAACAAGGCTAAATACATTCTACTGTGGAATCATCCAGTCTTTTCCAAGACTGGATCATTGGAGGCATTTTTTTAAAGGAGTAATAATATATGCTATTAATATATTTGTAGACAGTTCTTGCCCGGTTTTGCAGTCATTCAGTCTCAAGTAGACACACAGAGGCTTATATTAATTATAGACTGTTAGGCCTATTGCTTAGGCTTATTACTAACTAACTCTTACAATTTAAATTTACCCATATCTTGTCTATGTTTAGCCATGTGGCTTGATAAGTATGGCAGTCTCATCTTACTTCCTCTGTGTCTGGCTGGTGATTGACTCTCTGCCTTTCCTCTTCCCAGAATTCTCTTAGCCTGGTTGCCCCACCTATACTTCCTGCCTGGCTACTGACCAGTCAGTGTTTTATTAAACCAATACAAGTGACAAATTCTTCCAGGGTACAAGAGCATTATCTCACAGCATACATTGTCTTTGTTAGGGTTTCTGTTGCTGTGAAGAGATACTATGACCACAGCAATTCTTTTAAGGAAAATATTTAATTGGGGTGGCTTGCTTACAGTTCAGAGGTTCAGTCCATTATCATTGCAGTAGGGAATATGGTAGGTTTCAGACAGAAATGGTGCTTGAGAAATAGCTGAGAGTCCCCCATCTTGCAGGCAACAGGAAGAAATCTGAGACACGGAGCAATATTTTTGAGCATGTATGAAACCTCAAAGACTACGTCCATAATGACACATATCCTCCAACAAGACTACACCTACTCTACAAGTCACATCTCCTAATAGTGCCACTTCCTTTGGGGGGCATTTTCTTTCTTGGCCACATACATAGAATTATAATAATATGTATTTGTGTATAGAAGCAACAATAATATATAAAAAAATCTTCCTTTTCTTTTCATCCCTTCTCTATGGTTTTCCTGTTCATGTTACTATCTTTAAGCAACAGAGTTCTTAACTTGGCTGAAGTCCTTCTTACACTGACAGGACTTTTATATGTAGCCCAGGCTAGCTTAAATATGCGGTTCTCTTGCTAAACCCTCAGAGCATTGGGATTTGTTGTTTCAGGAACAGTGTGTTGGTCTGTGACTGTGCTCGAATGAATGCTGTTTGGCATGAAGGCGAGAGTAGATGCTTTTCCATTTCACTGTCTGATTTTCTCTAATAAATGGTACTATGTGTTGTGACAACCATTTGTTGTAAATTAAGTGAGATTGGTTCATTGTCTTAATTATATTTGTTTTATAAGATATCTGGGAGCTGGGGAGATAGCTTAGTTGGTTACATATTTTGTATGCAAGCATGAGCTCGGTTCCCAGACTCCACATAAAGACCAGGCCTGGTGGTGCCTGTCTGTAACCCAGGTGCTGGAGAAGCAGGAACCTTCTTCTGCTTGAGATGTTGAGCTGTGGGCTCAGTCAGAGACCCTCAAAATGAGATCAGAAAGAAAGTGATCAGAGAATACACCTGATTCCAACCTCTGTCCTTTACACGTTTGTGTGCTTGTGCATACATACACATGTAAGCATGTAATAGGTGCGTGTGCACACACACACACACGCACACATACACACAGAGAAAGAGAGAATGGTATGGAATATGATACTGTTAATGTTCTAAATTATTTTTTCCCCTCCCAAACAGCTTAGGTTTTTTTTAAGTTCCTTAAATCTCCATGTAAATTTGCAAATTTTAGACTTTACCCATTAACCTAATTCCTCCCTAACCCACAACTATTGAGATTGGGATTTGGGTTGTATTAATTCTAGATTGACTTTTCTAGTCAGTCTATGAACCTAGAGTAGCTCATAGTTTACATGTCTTCTTCAGTCCCTTCGAGCAATATTTTGTATTTCTAAGTCTGAAGGTTTTATGCCTCTTTGACTAATCTTTTCTCAGAGACATTTGGCCCTTTGATGTTTTGATATGTTAATCATCTTATAAGTTTGATTTGTCATTTATTTGTTGCTCATGTAATACACACAGGCGATTTTTGTGTGCATTGGTCTTAAACCAGCTCTCTTTCCTAAATTCTTTTAAAATTCTGTGTCTTTAGATCTTGTGCTGACTGAGAACCCATCTCAGAATGCAGAAGTGGAGAACACCGCTCTGTGCTAGGAGCCCACTTACTCCACTTGCTCTTTAGATGCCCGTGTTTCCCAAGAGATTGTGCCCGGCTCCTCGAGGGCAGGGATGTCTTAGTTCTTAGCTGTTCAAACAGCCAGGCCTTTGTCTTTCATTAATATTCCATTAGTATTCAACATTTTTAAAAATTGTTACACATCTGCATTAGCCTTTCAATTTAATTACGTTTGACCTACCCATTTGGATTATGTTTTTAAACATAGGTTAGTTTCTCACCTAGTAGCTTAAATGGGTAACCCAGATGTTTCCCCATCTATCTGTCTTATGTTTTTAAAAACTATCATTTTCCAGTTCTCATGAATGTATTTGTATTACATAGTTCATGGATATAGGGTTGTTTTAATAACTCTGTCTCCAGGGGGACCAAGCAGTGTTTGTCCACCCTGCCTCATAAAGGCCCATTGACAAACCAGAGTTCCTCTGGGGAACTAATGAGTTTATTAGACTTACTTATAGAGCATGAGTGGGCGGGAGTGTGGTTGGCCCTCAAGCAGCCACACTGGAAGGTCTGCATCTAGCATGGACCATGGCTTCCCTGTGGCTATGCAGTTGGGGCTCCTTCTTTTCTTTCTGTCCCATCTTGTACACTCTAGGCACTCACAAGACCCAAAGCCACTAGTAATTAGGGCAGAATTATACACTACCGTCTAGGAAGGATGGCCGGAGCATCAGGTGAAGGCTCAGTGACTTCTCTAGCCCTTGCTTTTAGAAGGGCTCTCAGTGGTGAACAAGCACCGCTGTGGCAGCTCTTTCTAGTGGGTATAGCTGGTCTTAGGAAGACGGCAGCAGTGTGGCCTAGAGGAGAGCGCTGTGTGACAAGCTGAGTTCACAGAAATCAAGCCTGTTTTTACATCTCCTGTCTCCTGCACTTAGAAGATGTCACCCATCTCTTGAATGTCTGCCCACAGTGTGGGAAGAATATCCATGCATGTCAGTCACCCGTTAATTTTTAAATGAGCTGTCCTATCCTGTGTCCTTTCTCAGGTGTGCACTGCAGTGTAAATAGTCTGTTTTATATTCTCACGGCAATGATTCTTAACTAGAGAACCTGTAGCCTTTCCCAGGCTGGGTCCAGGGATCTCAAGGGCATATATTATCATGCAGCCCCTTGAGGAACTAGTGGTGTGGCTATATCCCATTCAGCACATTATAGTCCAAGTTTAAAATAGCTCGCCAAGGTAAGGATTGTCTTTCCCATGTACATGTGTTTTTTCATGTTTTCCAGTATATCATTTCATGTTTTTTAAAATGCTTGATAAATTCCCCAAGCTTTTGATTTTGACTTTATATGTATGAATGTCTTGCCAGCACATATGTCTGTGTGCACCACTTGCGTGCCAGATTCCTTACACTTTTTAGAGCAAACAAGAAGACTATATAGAACTAGAGAAAACAAACACTTGATTCTGTATTTGAGTCTTTTTTTTTTTTTAACAGTTCCAAGTGCTTTTTGAGATTCTTGGTTATTCTGGTTTTATTTCTTGGAGACTAAATGTACTTTTACTTCCTTGCCAACTGGGTTTAAATAAAGAGGCTGAGAGTTATTTTCAGGAGCTAAAATATTTTTAGATGTACCTCATGTAGCTACCTTGGAGTCTTAGAAGTAAAATGCTAGTCTATTGGCATCTGATGCCTCTAAAATTTTCCTTTATTCCTTGAAATGATTTTTGAGCTTAGAAAGGCTTTATTCCCTAAAAATATTTCAGCCATGTAGCTGCTGTGTATTGTATAGCTAACTCTGCCTGTTGTAAGTACGATTTTTTTTCACCAGCTACGTAAAGCATTAGATTAGATTCTGTTGACTTTCTGTAATGCATGGATAAACAGAACAGCAGAAAACGTTGCACCGAGGCTGGATAGCTGCTCAGTGCTAAAATTAGTGACTCAGAGCTTCTAAAACAAGTCTGTGAACCTAAAATGCATGTTCAGAAATATCCGAACACCTCTGAATGACTCATCTTCAGCTGGGTGTCGTGTTTCCCCAGGGACCCCTTTATTTCTTCGTATCACAGATGGAGCGCATCACGGTGTGCTACAGACTCACCCCAGCTACTTTCGTTTCTGGTTCCCTCTAACAAAATAAGCCGTGCTAAAGTTATCTACATACAAATAACAGCATATTGGCGATAGAGTCATAAGCTATCAGTTCCCGACTAACAGAAATTTGATAAGAAGCACATGGACAGGCTTGTGAAATGACTATTGGTGACCAGAAGGTGTGGCCCCAGGCAGCACTGACATTTCTTTGCCTTCACAGTGGCTCCTGACCTTTTAGCCGTTATTAAGTGATACTCAGATGCCCATCTGTGTGTTCGAAAGGCAGCATGAGCATCTTTCTCCTCAGATATTTTTTGCTAATTATATTTTATTGTATTCTAGAATTAAAAATATATTTTCTTAGCCGGGCGGTGGTGGCGCACGCCTTTAATCCCAGCACTCGGGAGGCAGAGGCAGGCGAATCCCTGTGAGTTCGAGGCCAGCCTGGTCTACAAGAGCTAGTTCCAGGACAGGCACCAAAAACTACAGTGAAACCCTGTCTCGAAAAATCAAAAAAAAAAATATATTTTCTTCTGTTAATATCAGCCTAATGTGTGTTTTGAAAGCTATATGTATTATCTGAGGTCTGGATATTAAACATCAAGAGAAGTTACATGGGGAAGCATTAAGTGGTACACACTCACTGAGGTTTCTCAAGTGTTACCGCTCTCAGGTTCTAGGTGACAAACATGGCAATGCTCTGTGGCTCAATGAAAGGGAATGCTCGATCCAGAGAAGAAACCAGAAGGTGGTCGAGGAAGCTCCAAGGTAAGAGTCACCTCAGAGGGCACCCATGAAACTATCTGCTTTTAAACATTTTCTAGCTAAAAGTCTTTTTATTTGCTAAAATTCCCCTAATATAAACTTTACTGATGTCTATTTCTATGTTAATGATTCAGAATGTTATTGATCCTCTCAGTACTCAGTGCTTAAAAATGAGAAAACCCTTGAAAAGGGAGTAGGTTTTTCTTAGAAGAGAAAACTGGATAGGCAGCATCTGTGGCTTGTTTAGGCTTTTGGGTTGTGCAGAGCCTGCAACTGTTCTTGGGATGCCCAGAATAGATGCGTTCCTCACGTTAAATCAATGTTAATAAAGTTGGTCCTGTGTTTTCCCTCTGTGGAAGCACTTTTGGACATAGTCCTCGAGGATTCCTTGATTCTTCAGTGCTTCTCTGGTGGCTGTCAACAGCTACAGCAGGTTTTGTGAGGCGGTTTCCTGAGCGTTGTCTTTCAGCTGATATTAGGTTGGTATTTGTGTATCCTGGTATTCCCATTGTTCTAAAACTCCCCGGGTAGCATTGAAGATGGCAGCAATACTTGGGAGTCAGAGGCAGGTGGATCTCTGAATATGAGGTCAACCTGGTTTACATATATTCCTGAATCTCTGAATTTAAGGTTAGCCTGGTTTACATAGAAAGTTCTAGGCCATCCAGAGCTACAATAGCAAGACCCTTGTCTCAAAAAAAAAAAAAAAAAACAACCCAGAAGATAAACAAAAGTATTCCCAATTGAAACCAGGCATGGTGAAGCATGTTTACAACCTTAGCATCTCAGAGGTGGAGGCAGGAAGGTCACCATGAATTCAAGGCCAGCATGTGCAACATAGTGAGTACTTGGACTGCCATAGGGTACGTTGCAAGACCTTGTCCAGAAAATTAAAATCAGGCACCCCCCACAACTGAAAAGCAATACCCAGTTGAATATGCAGTTGTTTTGAATTGTCAACCACTAAAATATATATCCAATTGCAACTTTAATCTTCAAAACCAACATACTTTAATGTAATATGTGTGTAGTTTCTCAAGAGTATATGTGACTATGAGTAAAATTTAAATCACAGGGCAAAATTAATTCCTATTTTAGATATATTAGTTAAAAATATGAGGTAGGATAGTGGTCTTAAAACATGGTACATAATCCTTTTACATTACTGTCATTTAGTGCTGGGAGTGTCTACATCATGATCCCTGAGTTTGTGTCCTGTGGCTGTATTACCAATAGAATACATAGAAATTGCGCTGCTACTAGGCAAAGTTCATGATGCAGGAAAGGATAATACCAGAAAGGGCAAAACTGAGTAACTTTATCAGTGGTTGTTTTCCAGATTTCTCTATACCTGTGTTTATTAGGATACTGCAGAACTATATTTATAAGAAAGACCTTAACACCTGAAGCCATTGAATAATCCCAGCATCACCTACAGAGAAAGATAGAAAGTATATTTGTGGTGTGGGAGAATTGTCAATCATATTTTAATAAATCCCTGATTGGCCAGGCAGGCAGTATAGGTGGGAAAGCCAGACAGGAAGTAGGGGTGGAGCAAAGAGACTGGGAGTATTCTGGGAAGCAGGAAGCTCCCTCCCCATTCCTGTCCAGATCACCGAAGAAACAACATGTGAGCTGCCACGCTGAGAAAGGTACTGAGCCATGTGGCTAACTTAGATAACAATAATGGATTAATATAAGTTACAAGGACTAATAAGAAGCCTGACCTAATGGGCCAATCAGTTTATAATCTTATGGAGTCCTGTGTGTGATTTTCTTTGGGGTTTGCCGACTTGTTGGGGTGTCGGGAGGGACAGAAACCCCAACAAACCAGCCCCTCATATTACACATTTGCTATTTTCTTATAAGGTAGGCTGTGTCCCTAGGGCAATCCAAATGACTATTGGGGGCTTTAATTTAACTATCAGTGTATATGGAATTGAAATATACATAGTAGTGTTAAAGACACCACAGGATTGCGTGCAGGTCAGCCTTCAACTTAAGGAATTGTTGGACTAGAAGTCCAATCTTCAGGGAAGAGTTGCTCCAAACACCACTCACATAACCCTCAATTGATGCAAAAGCAAGAAGATTTTTATTCTGTCCTGACAGGGCCCTTCAGGTTCGGGATATGAAGGACATCCGATAGCTGTTACAGCCCATCTTTTAAAGCAAAAAGCCACAGACACGAGGGGGGAATCTGTAGGTTGTTTTCCAACTTACTGGATTGGCTTATTTAAAAGGTCACTAGCAGTGATTGGTCCATTCCAGGGCAGGAGAATAGCTGCGTGGTCAGGTGAAATAAGGGGAGCATCTGTGGCCTTCCTGACTTTGTTCTAGTGACTAAATCAAACATCAGGAACTGAGTCAACATCTGTGGGTTGTCTTTGCCTCAATTCCCAGAATGGAGTTATATTTGAAGATTATTCACAAGGACACAGGAGGATGATCAGTCCAGCATGTGTGTATGTGTGTGGGGGGCGACTGTCCCGTTTCCAAGAGAGAGTGAGTGTAAGGTTTTAGAAAAATGTCTTAAGGTTGAGGGGGCTTACAAATGCATTTAGAGTCTTTCAGAATGAGACAGGAAGGTGCCCAAGTCTTTAACTGAAAATGAGGGGTGGGGTGACAGATTAAAAGCATCTTTAAAAAAATCAGTCACATGTGGTCTATACCTTATTTGTATCTTGATTCAAAGAAAGCTAGTTTTTATAATGATATTTATGAGGTAGCTGGAAATTTTGAATACTGAATGACTACTAATTAAACACTGACAGGCTGTTAAGGAGTTCTGTGTTACCAAAAATTAATTGCAAACTAAACAAATGGGAGTTGTTTTTTTTTTTATGATGATGAAACAGTCCCTCGCTTCAAATTTACTTAAATGAACAACCTCAAATTCCCCAGACAAACAAAACCTAATGAATCTGATAGGAAGGTGGGTGTGTAGCATAGGCCGAGCACAAGTGACTTCCGTAAGTGGGTACACAGCAAAGGAAGGTGCGTACAGGCCAGCATCCCATCCCATCGTCAGTACTGTACAGTACGTCCTGCAGACCTTATGGAAGGATTGCACCAACCTGCAAATAGAAATATAGTTAATGTTGATTTCTCAGAGCCTTTCTTGTGTCGAACCAGATTCTTTATACACACACACGCACACACACACACACACACACACACACACACACACATTTCCCTTTGTTTAAACAAGGTTTGTTGAAAATATTTTGCTTGAACTGCCTGTGAGAGAGTGACGGACATTAGAGGTTTGTTCAATGCAGTTATGTTTACAAAGGCATTGTGGACACAGAGTTAGCAAATACTAAGCTGTTTTCCCAAGAGGAAATATGGTTTGGGCTCCTTCAAGCCAAGCCATGGCGTTTTCACATGACAGGTCAGTATGACTTATGTACCTGATCAGTATACCTTGTTTTCTGTATGTTCCAGTTGAAGAACACCCTATTTAATGGGAATGTGAGACTGCAACACTTTCTTTCTAGGCTTACCAAACTTGCAGGCTTTCTCCATGAGACATTTCACAGCCCTTATGCTCTTAGGAGCCCAGCTAGCAAGTAAGTGTGAAGGTCAAGGGTCTCTCAAGCAGTGAATCTCTCCCCTCCTCTTTCTCTCTCTCTCCTTGGAGATGGCAGCAGTTAGATAGAAACCCTAGAACAGGAAGACAGACCTTCATTTCTTCATCCTCAACTTTTGACAGCTTTCTTCCTCCGCTCCTTCATGTGTACATAAAGGTGCTACATATACATATGTACTTTTAAGGGTATATAAATTATGGCAAGTAGGCAAGTTTGCACATATAGAATGTACGAAGAATGAGGATTGTACATGCCAATCTCCATGAAGTTATTTCCATGTACTTTTAGCTTGAAGCAACTCCTAGTATATATGTTCAATTTACTAGGTGAAGGTTAGTCATGTATTTTAGAAATGAGGTTGTAGGATAATGTGAAAAGATGAAATGTTCCTTGAAACTTGATGTTGGGTTGGTGAAGGATGTCACACATGACAGCATGTGCCGTGAAACACCTAAACTGGTACAGAAGGATCTATGTAGCAGCTTTGTGTAAGCCCATAAAAGATCACCAGAGGCTTTGCAGCTGAGTGTTTGTGTATTTGTAGCATTTTTCTGGACCAGGAGACTCGCCGAGCGATGGGAGAGCAAGCTGTGGCTTTGGCTAAGGCTGTGCAGTACTCCTCCGCTGGAACTGTGGAGTTCCTCGTGGACTCCCAGAAGAACTTTTACTTCTTGGAAATGAACACGAGACTCCAGGTAACAGCACCTGTTTTTCCTCTCCCTGCTCTGTACCCCTCCTCTCTCATTCTTTTTCATGTTTTGTTATGTAATAAAATTTAAAAATCAGAGCCGTAAACTTGAGTATTTGTTCTCTATACTTGCGTTGAGACACCTGCTAAGGAGATTAAGCAGCCCCCTGATTTAATTTAAAAAATGATATGTGTATGGGTATTTGTCTGCATGTATGTATGTGCACCACATGCATGTTGTGCCCTGATGTCAGTCAGCATATGTTCACCTGTCCCACCTGCCTGACTGGGTGAGGAGATTAGGCCACTCAGCTGTCATCAAGGTAATGTCCCTTACTGTTGTGTGAACAGTCACCCTTCTTTCCATTCTGCCCACATAGAAACCTTTTCCCTTCCTTTGTATCTGAAAATTTCATCCAAAAACTTGCTTGTGTTAGGCTGATGTACCTCTCTCTTTCTCTTTTTCTTCTCTCTCTGTTTCTCTCTCACACACAACTTATGTTGTACACACACACATATACACACAAACACACATTACAGATAATTAAATTTTTATGTCATTTCTCTCTTCTTCTTCTTCTTCTTCTTCTTCTTCTTCTTCTTCTTCTTCTTCTTCTTCTTCTTCTTCTTCCTCTTCCTCTTCCTCTTCCTCTTCCTCTTCCTCTTCCTCTTCTTCTTCTTCTTCTAATCCCACCACATCTCCCCCACTCCCTCTCAAATTCATTACATCACACCTGCCTGTTTCTGGGGAGACTTTCAAAATTTTATTTCTGTTTATGTGTGGATAGTTACATTTTTTTCTTCTGACAATATTATGAATTTATTTTTTCAATTACTTAAAATGTTTAAAAATCTATTATTTTTTGTGTATTCATGATGTGTTTTGTGAGGGCTGCATTGCTGTGTGGGGCAGAAGATTACTTCACTGAGTCGGGATCAAACTCAGGTCACCAGGCTTGCAAGGTGCGGTGGCCTGAATGTCACTGGGCTGAATTCTGTGGTATCTAACACCGCCCTTTTTATATAGGTTACTCCCGTTTGTTCACATTTCTTTTCTTGGGTTTATTTGCCATGACTGTGACCCTGACAGTTAGCAAGAATAAATGAATTTTACCTTTTTAGAATGTGTTTGTGTGTAGGGGGTGTTTGATAGTAAATAGGACTACTGAATGAGATCATGAAGAAAAAATCTTGCATTTTTCACAGTATTGAGGAGGCTTTCTTGCTGTCTGCTCTATTCTTAAATAATCTTGGCAGGCCTGGAACTTGTTACAGATAAAGATACTTCAAACTTTGCTGTGATCCTCTTGCCCCTGACTTCGGAATGCTGAGAGATTATACATGTGTGCCACCATGTCTGGTTTGAAATATTCTTTTTTTCTTTCCTTCCCTCTTTTTTTTTAATATAGAAACTTTTCTTCTCTTTTTAATAAATTTACTTTTGTTATTTTAAAGTATGTGCATGTGTGTGTGTGCATGTGTGTGCATGTTTATGCACGTGAGTACAGGTGCCTGTAGAGGCCGAAGCCATGATATCCCTGGAGCTGAAGTTACAGGTGGTCGTGAGCCACTTGATGTGCTGGGAATTGAACTCCAAGAGCAGGAAATGTTCTTAACTTCTTACATGTTTGTTTGCTTTTTTTTTTTTTTATAGTGTATTTTCTCTTTCAAATTTCCTTTCTAAGCTGAGATTGTAATGCTTAAAGCACACACCAGATTCTGTAGTTCCTTCAGTCTGGAACTTCTATCTTTTTTTAGTGTATCAGCTTGAGCAAAGAGGGCTGTGATTTGCTTTGTTCCTTTCTCTTGAAATTTCCTCATGAGTGGGTCCCTTTTCAAGCTTCAAGCCACATGTGTTTTCTGGTAACAGAAGTGTGAGCAATGTCTTCACTTTGTGGATGTCCATAAGGGTGACATTTGAACTGACTAATTTTGATTTTTAGAGGTGCCACTGAGAGTCATCAAGTTGGCATGGATGCTTGGATCACTTTATTCTCAGTACGGACAACTGATGGTAGGCTATCCTGTATATCCTTAGATCAGTTTACACTGAGCTTCTTCTTCATATTCTAGAGCAACGTTTGCATAATCCCCATTTCTCTGTCTTTCTCTCTCCCCACTCCCTTATCCCTCCATTCTCTCCATGGTTGAGAAGATGTATGCAATTTTTGTCATTGTGACAGTATTGGGTTTTTCCTATACTGTGATAAATCAACCCCTCCCCCTGCTTTCTTTTAGAACTCATTTTATATTTCATAGTAGAATCTCTCTGTCTGGAATAAATTTTATTTTATTACATTTATTTAAGACACTCAGTTGTTCAACTATATCACATATCTGTTGCTTTAGAAAACCTTTCTGTTTCTTTGGGTGCTAGCGCTGTAATGTCTTAGCTATTGTCATATATTATGGTTCAGTGTCTCAGAGAATAGTTCTTCTCATTGCTTTATTTTTACATGTGAAAATGTAGTTTATTAGATTGTCTTATTTACATTTAATAAAAGAAAAGGAATTAAAGTAATGATGTTCCCAAAATATTGCGGAAATGTTTGTTATTTTCCAGCTATAATTTGCAAGATAGAATCTTAAGAAAAATGAGTATGAAAACATTTTGCTATTGTTTTTTTATTTTCTAATTTAAAGTAGTGTATTGTTTCCATTTTTAAAAACTTAATGGAAACTGGCGTATTTTTACCTAACCTTGCTACCCTTCATCACTGATTCTTCACTTTGGCGGAGTTTACTATTTGTGCTCATTAGTCCACCACTTGTCTTCTTGTCTTAGGCATGGCTCTCCTGATTCTCAGTGTGATGGCTAAAGAAACCCCATTTTATGCCAGGCATTCATCTTGGCACCCACTAATCATTTGTCTTTTACTCCAGACCCTGGAGGATAAATCCCAGCAACCCTGCCTCAGTGGCCCCCACCCTGAATTGCATGGCCAAGGCCATCTATTTGTTGTGATAGGACAGATTGCTTTTTTGGCTTCTGTAACATGCTCATGCACATTTTGAGTTGCCTTGACCATTTAACTTTGCAGCGGAGACCATGTTTTGCTTGCTTGCATAGATAATGTCTTTTGATTTCTCCTTTAAAAACCCTTCCCCGTGCCCCTCTTTCCTGACATTCCTGAGATTCAGCTATTGTCCTGTTAGTAGCTAATCAATAAATATTTTAGTTATAATTAGATTGAGTCTATGGTCTTTTCCCAGGGGTCACAAACTCCCCAACACGCAGCACAGTTCACCATCAGTGAGCCTTTGTTTTCATTCTTTGAATGATCAAGAGTTCATATTTTATCATGCCTATGGGTAGTGTTTCTCATTAGCTATTCAGGTGGTCAATAGATAAGGCTACCCTTCCATGTTAAGAACATTTTACCTTATTATAGAAGTTTGGGGTTTGAAATGAATTAGCATGCTTCTGTTTTTTGACCTGATATAAACCCTTGAGTAACTATTAAAACACAAAAGAAAGCAGAGGGGGAAAGGCTCTTTACACTAAGTGTTGTGTGGTGAGAGGGTGATGGTGGAGCAGGGCTGCAGAAGAAGCTGAGACTCTGGGCAATGTGGGTGCAAGTTTATCAACTTGACACAAACTAGAATCATTCAGGAAGAAGGACCTTCAGTTGAGAAGATGCTTCCATTTGATTGTCTTATGGGTGCTTGTGATAATTCTTTTAAAGATTTAATTCATGATTGATGTGCGAGAGCCTCTAGACTGGTGGTTCTGGGTTCTATATGAAAGTAGACTGAGCAAGCCTTGAGCAACAAACCAGTCAACAGCAGCCCTCCATGGTTTCTGCACCAGCTCCTGCCTCCAAGGATCCTGCCCTGTTTGAGTTTCTGCCCTGACTTCCTTCCATGATGAAAAATGTTTTTGAAGCATAAGCCAAATAAACCCTTTTCTTCTCAAGTTGCTTTTGGTAGTGGTGTTTTCCTGTGGTATCTTGAGTGTAAACTTCTGAACTGGAAATGCTGATGCTGCCGTGGCAGAGACACAGTTACACATTTGCCAGCTACCATGGGTTGTATGGCTCCAAGAGTAAGCCCTGGTGTAAACTGTGGGATTTAATTACGTGTATTGGTGTTGTCTCACAAACTGTCACAAGCTTCCACACTGAGGCTACATGCTTACAGTCTGGGAAAGCTGGAAGGAGGCAGGAGAAGGGTAAATGGGAACTGTTCTCACAGCCTGTTAGCCTACGGACCGGCAGCTACTGTGAAAAATCCACTCTCTTAAACTGCTTGTTATATTATGAATGACTTCATTTATCCTTTCTGAATCAAATTAAGGATCATTCTGAATCAAAATTTCAATTGGAATCAAAATATTCTAGACCAGTGATGCTGTCTGAAACAAAAAATTCTTGCACCAAATTAGACTTGCACTACTTTTCCTATTTCTTTCCTTATTGTTTTTTTCTCTGTTTTTCCGTTTTCCTCTTACTTTCCTCCCTTCTTCATTCTGTCGTGTCTGGACCTTTGCCTTTTCTTCCTGGTAATTTTATTTTTTTCAGTGTTTATTTTATTTTGTTTTGTGTGTATGTGCGTATGACTGAGTGTATGTCTGTGTACCTACCATGTGTGCTGTAGCCTTCAGAGGTCAGGAGAAAACTGGAGTTAAGACAGTTGTGAGCTACCATGTGGGTGCTGGGAACTGAAGCTGGATCTTCGGAAAGAGCAGTAAGTGCATCTTTACAGCCCCGTGGTCCTTTGCAAGCATTCAGAAGTAGGAGAGATGAGCCTCAGTGAGAGAGCCGTGGTCTTGCAGCACAGCTTCATGCTTGTTCTTCCTGCAGTATTCCCAAATGCCTTCTCACCTAAAGTATTCTAGTGCAAATACCAGATACATAATTTTACATGACTACTGCACTGTGTCTTTTAACATATAGTTACTGTTTTGTTTAGAAGGTTTTAATATTAAGTTCTACCTTGTATTATGTTATATCTTCTACTTTGAAGATCTTTTATAAGGCTGCTATGTTTTTCTCTATACATGTATGTATGTCTGTGTCATGTGCATGCGTATGTTTGTATGCACTCACGTATGACCAGGGACATGCACACATACATTTGTGTGCACGTGAGGAACTGAAATAGACATCAGGTGTTCCTTCAATCAATATCCACTTTATTTAGCAATATCCTCTTTCTGGACCTGGAGCATGCCAGTTCCGGCTAGTCCCGCTGGTCAGCTTGCCACAGAACCCGGCCTCTGCCTTCTGAGTGGTAGGATGGCCAACAGTTGCCTCACTGTTTTTATGGGAGTTTTGGGGATCTGAACTCAGGTCCTTACACTTGTGTACCAAGAGATTTGTCCATTGTTCCATCTCCCCAGCCCTCAAATGTTGCTTTATCTTTATTCTAGTTGCTTTCTAAGTTTAAAAACTACTTTCAAATAATTCAGTCTGTGGTCGGAGACATGACTCAGTCACACGAGCATCGTACCTGAGTTCAATCCCTAGAACTCATATGAAAAAGCCAGGCATAGTGGTATACCATGAGCTCCTCCTCCTGGCACTAAGGAGGTAAAGACAGGTAGATCCCTTAGGCTTGCTGACCAGCCACCTCAGTCTATGTGGTGAGTTCCATGCTAGTGAGAGACCCAGTCTCAAAAGATGAGTGGTGCCCAAGGAGCAACTTCTGAGAGTCTTTGACAGACACGTGCACATCCATGCACTTACACTCTTACAAACACCCACCTATGTATGTATGCACTTGTGTGTGTATACCCACACTCATGTACACACACAAATCAGAAGATGCAATCTGACTTGCTTGCAATATGGAAAGGTAGTCCTCATTAATTATTGATATCACAAATTTTCTCCTTTAAAGTAATATTTTCTTCTGTTTTCAATTCTGCCTTTCCTTCTGTTTACTGTTTGAATCATTAATTATTCTTAATGATTCTCACTGATAATTTAGTGGTTCTGTTGGGTTTTATTTCTTGTCTAGATTGCAAGAGAAATTGTGTTTTCTGACAGTAGTTGGACAAATACTTATATGTTTTCTCCCTTTTTCTTTGTGTGCAAATGTGTGTGGTGAGTAAATCAAGCAGGTGTCAAGCCTGTCAGACAGACAGTTAAGGTTTTGTTTTGCAGCTTTTATAAACTATTTTACTGTCTTTGAGTTCCAGATCTTTTTTGGAGTTTTTGAGACAAGTTCTCACTATGTTGTCCTAGCTGGACTGGAGCTCACTGTGTAGACCTGGATGGCCTCAAACTCACTGAGATCCTCTTGGCTCTCCCTCCCTAGTGCTAGCATTAAAGGCCTTGAGCCAACATGCCCCACCAGGTTTTGGATTTCCACTCACACTTTAATACCCCAATTTGTCTCTCTTAATGTTAGGTTCCTCAGGCTGCCGATAGTTTTCTACAGTTCTGGAGGCTTGCAGGGAGATTCTGTCTTTCTGCACATGGCCTTGCATTGTACTCTGTATGCCATGCCAAGTCCCTTCTTACAAAGGCTCTAGACATTCTGGAGCAGGGCCCACTCTAATGGCCTCATTTAAAGTACCCTCGTCATTAAAGTTCCTGTCTCCTGATATATAGTCTCATTCTGAGGTGGTAAGTGTTAGAACTTCAGAACAGAGTATGTGAGGGGGAGACACACTCAGCCCCTAGCAGTCCTGTCTTCCTCTGTTTATTCTCAGTAGGAACTCTCCAAGATGGAGCCTAAGTTTGTTCAGCTTCCCTTGAATGTAGCTATTATTTTTAAGGTGAGCTTGTAGGAGTCATGTGCAGAGGGCTCCTTCAACATGCTTTTTATCCTTTATTCCTGTGGATCAAAAATCTAATAACTTTGAGTCTTTATTTTGAAATTCCGTATTCCCAAGAGGAAAGCCTTCAGAATTTTAATGGGGTACATGTTAGATCCTGTTCTGGACAAAGAGTCTTTCTGAACCTAGCGAACAGAACCAAAAATAATGGAATCCATTATCCTTCTAGATGGAGCCTGCAGCAACAGGCACAGAGAAGAACCTCTGTCACGTGTACGAGAGCAGATTCCTCCTCTCTTAGTGAGTGATCATGCCTGTCTCTAGGATATTCATATTCGTATTCTATCCAGGCATGGCTAACTCACAGGTCATCTCCAATACCTGTCCAGTTACAGTTAGTGTATTTACTAAAGATATTAACAAAACATGCTAATTTAAAATGGTCTTACTTAGAGATTTGGAATGTGCACCATATGCCTCTCCTCGGGAAATACTGATGGAGTTCTGGATAAGTGTGCTCCGAAAGAGGGATTTCGCACATTTCAACACACTGTTTGTAGCATGAGTCTAGTTAGTCTTATAATAAAACCCAGAGGCAGATAGCGAGAGAAAGATCAGGAAGTAAAGGAGCTAACCACCAGAGAGACCTTTTACCTCTACCGAATACTCAGATGAGAGTGGGCAAGATCCTGTCTCCACCTCCCTGGTGCTGGGATTAAAGCTGAGTCACCACTGCTTGGCCCTGTTTCTCTTTTAGACAGATTCAATCTCGTGTAGCCCAGGGGGGCCTTCAACTCACAGAGATCTGACTGTCTCTGTCTCCCGAATGTTGGGATAAAAGGTGGGAGCCACCACTGTCTGGCTCACTAGTGGCTCGCTCTGCACTCTGATCTTCAGGAAAGCTCTGTTACAGCACAAACAAAATATCACCACAGCCATTCATGTTGGGCCATGTGGTTGCTAGCTGTCAAACATTTGTACTCAAACATCCCACTCTTCAGGAAGCATGGATTCTTGTTCTCATCATCCTCCCTGCATAGTATCTGAGTGATGCCTCCGCGATTTCCTAGGATCATCTTGCTATTAGCATGCTCACTTGTGCAATTACAGTTCGTCCAAGATCTTCTCCTCAGGCGGAAGGCCTGCTTATGTAGTTACCTATTTTTGTAAATGCCTTAGAAACTAAATTTAGAGTAAAGTCTGAAAAGTTTAGGTCAGGAATGAGTAAGGGGCTGTCATAGCTCCTTCATGGTTCCCTGAAGAGCAACACACACTGATTCAGCCATATATTATTATTTTAATCATGTTTTACAATAAGAAAACAAAAGTCCTTTAAGTGACTTTTATGTTTACTTATTTTATTTATTTTACTTATTTTATTTTTTAAATGCTTTCTGACTTGTAAGGTGGAGGAGTGGAAGGGACTCTGAACTCCCATCACTATTCCCAGCTACAGTTGCCCTTCCTGTAAGTTCATGTGCAGAACCACATATATCTACCACACACAGATAGTCTCTAAGTAAAATTTTAGACCTCATGTCCCACCTAGAACCATGACATAATTTTCCCATAGCCACCAGTCAGGATGGTGACATTGACACATTACTGTTATCTAGTCTGTGTATAGGACCTAATGTTTACCAGAAACCTCACCAATGCTTGCTATAGTGGAGAAAATGTCTAGGTCAGGGTTATGTGTCACACATAATCATTCTTTCTTTTTTCCCACTTTTCTGTTTTCTTTCGGTTTTTGTTTGTTTGTTTGTTTGTTTTTTGAGATTGAGTCTCCCAGTATAGCCCAAGCTGGCCTTGCACTTTTTCTGCCTCTGCTTCTTGAGTACTAGGGTCACAGGCCCATGCCCCCACACTCAGCCCTCTCTTTTGTATCCCACAGTCTTTGAAATGCATAGGCCACTTGTTAAAACAGTGTGTTTTTATTCGGAGTTTGCATGTTTTCTCAGGGCAGCCTTGGCCTTCTGCAGGACGGCACCAGCGGTGGGGTTGCTCCAGTGCATGCCATGCAGTGTTGTGAGTGTCTCTTCCCCCGCCACTGCTGGTGTAGGTTGTGTGGAGTTGGTACATGCAGCGTTTCCATGCTGCCCAGACACTGGGCTTCCTTTGTTCATCAGTGAAGTAGCTTATGGGGAGATTCCCTAAAGTTCTGTAAATACTTCATTTTAGCTATCTCCCCAGAGTTTTAACGCACACTGACTTGACCATACTACCTAACTTCTCTCCAGTTCTGTTCTCTCTGTACTGGTCATACAAAGAGAAAATTGAATCTTTCACTTAATTAAAACTTATTTTGAACAAGGGTGTGTAAACACTATGGTTTGGCGCACAGTAGGTTTACATCTTGAATAGTTACAAATACCTAGATACTTTTTCACGTGAAATTGGAGTTGAGTGTTAACAAAAGGGCTTTGCACTTGTTTCTTGTAGAATATTGTTTCTCAAAAATCATAATTTGATTTAAAATATATATGCATTAAACTGTTTAATAAGATCTTTATTTAGTGTCACATTTATTTTACAAAGGGTAGATGCTTATTTTAGCAATGATTTGTCATTAAAATTATGTCAAAATGTCTTAAAATGTTGTTGCAACTGTAAACAAACTCATAACACACACAGAGCTAATTATGGATGCCATCTGTTTATTTTTGCCAAGCTTTTTTTTTTTTAAAGACCATGGCATTGTCTGCTTATGATAAGCTCCAGGATTATTGTAATGACTAAGCCCTGTCCTTCAATTAGTGCAGTCGAGGCCAGAAGATAATTCGCTTGTTCAGTGACCTTTTCCGGTGTCCATGTATGAAGTATGACATGTCACGATAGGAAAATTATAGTGACATATACCTAGGACTTAATTTTTACAAGGAAAAAGTTGGTATCAAAGTAGTAGATATGGCCAAAGCTTTCTGAAATTTTTAGAACTTATTTGAGATTTTAGATGAGAGATTATGTGATCTTTTTTAGTGTTGTAAATGACTTTATTTTAACCCATGTTTATAGATTTGTAAGCAAAGTGCCAGTCAAATTATAATGATGTATTTCTGTCCATGTGCCTGTGTGTCAGTTGCATGTGTTTGCACATATGTATTCCATGTGCTGGTGTGGAAGGCCAGGTACTCCCCTGGCAGCATCAGCTGAAATAGTTATCAGCATTCTGCTGAGAAAGCAGAGTGGTTTCCCTCACCGTGTTTTGCTATTGTGCATGCTAAGCACTGCCCACGCCTGTCTGGAGGGAAGGCAACCTGAAGGCTCCATCTGCTGCTTCCTGCCATGCTGCACTGATGCGAGATTACGCTAATCGTGCTGCTTGTCAGGACAGGTTAGTGAAAGCATGCAAGTGGGCACAGCTCAGAACACCAGCAGCCTCCCCACACGTGCCGCGGCAAGTGTAGCAGAAGGGGCTGACTGCCAGCCATGTGGAGAACTGCAGCAAAAGAAATGTAAAGTCAGACTGTTAAGTGATGGACCACAAATTAATCCAAATCAGGGAAAGTAACACAAAAGCATGTAAATGTGTTCAGGGGTTGCTCTGACTGTCATCTGTGTAGAACTGTGTTTGTTCTTTCATTGTGCGTGTTTCACTGGGAATTTTCAGCCAGGTATTATTAAAGGTCAAACAGAACCTTTTTGTTAGAAGTTAGAAAGGTCTAACTTCCCTTGACTCTGAAACCTGGAATTTTTTTGTTGTTGATGTCCATTTATTTGCCTTTTTCTTCATCTATTAACTGGAAGTCTTTGCCTTACAGGTTGAGCATCCTGTCACAGAATGCATTACTGGCCTGGATTTAGTCCAAGAAATGATCCGTGTTGCTAAGGGTTACCCTCTCAGGCACAAGCAAGCGGATATTCCCCTCAGTGGCTGGGCAGTTGAATGTCGGGTTTATGCTGAGGTAAAGTGTGCTCTGAGGGGAGGCAGGAGGATGGTTATGTCCAAGTCAGAGCAGCCAGTGTAGCTAAACCACAGGTAGAGCCAGCGTTGGATAACCCATGGTAAAAGCAGAAGAATATTAGGTAATCTGGAACAATTAAGAATAGAATGGAATTCAAGTACTGCTCCTGTCTCTCTGGGTGGGAAGTCGATAGCGGTATGCTGAGAAGCAGCAGAGCCTCGGCTCAGGGTTGCTGACTTTGTCCTTTATGATCCCAGCGAAGGGGTCTAAGCTTAAGGATTTTGATAAATCCTGCGCTCTTCTTTCATAATTTCAATTATGGGTTTTTCCAAAGTCTTAGTCTGACAATCAGTACAAATCAGATATCAGATCATTTAGTACCTGAAGATGCTTTCTTCAGATAACTGGAGAATGCCACATAAATATTTGATCTTTTAGATGCAAAAGCAGTCTGGTAATGCACAGCAATGAGTTAGTAAAATCTTTAAGAGTGCCATGAGTCATCCGTGATGTGGTGACCCTGAACTCCCAGATCTGTTCTCCATGTATATGTGTGTAAGCATGTGCAGCTTTTTTTCTGAGTCTTTGCTTGACGAACTCAGCTTCTCAGCTATACCATATGTGAGCTGTTTGGAGAAGTAAGAGAAACAATCTCTAGGGTGTGTCACATTTGTTATTCTGATAGGAGTTACATTTGATGGAGGGGTCTAGGTCATTTTATTTTTTCCTAAGGCGTTCTAAGAAGTTTTGGAAAGAGTTGGAATTTTACCAACTTCAATAAAGTATGATAGAGGTCAGGCTAAACTCTGCTTGCAGTTCTGTTTGATTTAAATATACTTAGAAGTTGTCTAGAGGATGAGACACTCGTACTCTGGAATCTGTGAATTGGTAAATACTGTATGTTAAAAATAGACCTATAAATACTCTTCATTGTAGTTAACCTTGCTCATGCTGGTTTATGTTTCAAAGACTGTGCTTCCTTTCCTTTGAACCTACAGGACCCCTACAAGTCTTTCGGCTTACCGTCTATTGGGAGACTGTCTCAGTACCAAGAGCCGATACATCTACCTGGTGTAAGTCATTAACTTTGATACCAACTGAGGGGCTCAGACCTTGATTTATGGCATGCCTTTATGTTAGAGCGTGTCAACACCAAAGGGTGTAAATTGAGGGACAAGGGAAATTCATGGGGAGTCAGTTTTTATGTTAAGTAAAAAATATCTTTTATACTTTCTGGTATTTAGAAATATCAGAATCCACTCAACAGGGTAAGTTCAAACACATCTAATCATATAAATGATAGTTTATACTGTAAAAGATTATAATATCCTAAGAATGGGAAATGACTTTTTGTGTTAAAAATATAATCTTTTCTTTAAAAAAGAAATCTAATCCAGCCCCCTGTTGTAGTCAGATGTCAAGAAATTCAAGCACAAAATCAGCTCATCAGCAGGACTTTATTAAGGAGAACAGAATAACTCATTTTGTTGTATCACTAGCTTTAAGGAAAAAGTGATCATAGTTTATTTATCCCATGGTTGGTCTATTCCTTGTCCCTTACGCAATGTGGTTGCATAAAATGAACAAGGGTGGCACCTCTGTTAATCAAGGCACTGAGTGCATGCGCAGATGACGTAATGCTAGCTGCAGCGGCAAGGCTGCAGCATCTGTGAATAAGACTGTTCAGTTTTATGGGTGGCAAGAAGATGGTGAAAGATTGCAGGAAGAATTCTAAATATGAAGATGTTATTGGATATATGATTTATTTCACTTTTAAACTGTTTTTGCCCATGTGCTTTCTAAAGGGATTTGACCCCTTCTAGACCTAGAGACTCCATGCTGTGTTCAAAGCGTGGAGGCAGAAAAAAACTGTAAAGATTGAACAGGCATTATGTGATGCTAAATAGCACATCAGAGCAAGTGTCGCAGGGACATATCTAAACACTTTTTTAATCAAACAAAAAAGTCTTAAATAAGAAGCGTAATGATTACTCTGGTTGTTAGGAGTTTCCACCATGTTGTAATAGCTCACAGAATGTCAAACATTTTGCCCTCTCAAGTTTTTGCAATTTACAATTTTCAAACGTGAGACCTGTTGAAAGTACAAGTGATAATGGACAAAGTCTACCCCCTACAGTCTTTGTCCCACCAAATCTTTCTTCAATTAATGCTGCAGCAGGAGTTTTATGTAATAACATTTGCAGTTGCGATCCACCATAGAAAGAAAAAAAAACAATTAAAATGCCTTAAATGTTCTGCTTACTGCTGTTATTTGCGTGTGTGAATGTTGCATGTCAGCTAAATGGACCAAGGAATAGATGAAGAGATTGGGGGCAGGAGAGTGCGCACTAAGCTTTGTCTATCATTATTGCTGGGAGCAATCAAATTGATGTCAGCAGGACAGTAGATGCGTTGACAGCTGTAATTATGTATCTCCATGGTGATCACTTTTGGCCTGTCATGGAGGCCCATGAGTCCCCTCCCTTAGAAGCATTTAATCAGATTGGGCTGTCACTTGTCAGGTAGACACGGCGGGCTGGGAGTTGTGCTGAGGGGGAGGTGAGTTGAGAATGAAGGGTGGGGCATGCCTGATAGTTTCCAGGGTCCGCGATTTGGCTGACGAAAGCAATTTTAATTTTTAAACTCAGGAGGTTTCTGAGGACTGACTTAAGTCCCTGACACTTGGGGTGCATGGGTGGTTTAGTATGGTCCTCTCCCTCGCTTTACTAAAACTAGATGTGTCAGCTTCACTTGGGAAGCTGGTTCCTCTTAGGTTTCCTGGTCACAAGAAGGAACAAATACTTCAGAGCTGACTTTTGGTTCACACCTTTCACATGCATCTTTAAGCCCAAAAGGCATTGTCAGGGCAGGGATGAGGCTCTTCCTGTAGTCTTTGATTGTTCTCCTTTGAGCTCCATTTGACTTTACTCTTGAAGTGGTCAGTGGAAGTTTACGCAGGCTAGCTTTGTTTTCATAGATGAATGAGCACCAAATTTGGTTTTTAGTTGGTTGTTAGAAGAAAAATATATAGTTGACTATTATTTGGACAAACCTATATAAACAGTTAGTTAAAAGTCAGGATTTATTTTTGCTTTATACAGTTTCTTTTGGAATGTTGATCAGTCTGCATGTGCTGATTATATATGATACATTTTGATTTGACCCTGTGGGTTTAAAGTGACAAATTCCTGTAATTATTTTAGTAAACAACAAAGACAGTTATACTTAGCAGCCACAGAGAAGTTCTTGGCTTTTAGGGTGGTATTATTTCAGATGATGAGAACTGTGTTGTGAACTACAGGGGAATACAGTAATACTCCTTATCGCCTGGAGTATCTTCCTGCTGCGTTGGACATGAGCTGGGCAGCAGATGAAAAGATGCGCTGAAAGTCAGAGCCTCAGACCCACAGCCACCCTGGTGGCAAACAAGCTTTGTCAATGCGCCGTGGGTAGAAAGCGGCCAAGCTGGGAAGAGTAGTTCTGACTTATTGGCACCCAAACTAATAAAATGGCATCTTTTCTCTTAATCTGGCTACTAACGACCATTTAAAGGTTCAGAGAAAACCTACTAAAACTTTACTGGTTCACAGCTGCCCTATTAATTCTTTCCCATTTTTTATAAACACCAAATTTTATACAATTTATGCCATAAAGTTTGTTTTCAGTAAGTGAAGACGGCACACATCTTGTATGAATGTGGAGTGGCTTTCACTTTAAGACCTTCATTTGGAATTTGGGTACATGGACCCAAATTGTTGCTTTGCTGCATTTGCAAAAATCAGAGCGTGTTCTAGCTTTCTCTTTAAAACCTTAAAAGAGCGGTGTGATTTTTCACTTATCTTCAAATGCCATGTAATAAAGCCATCACCTACCCTCATGTGGATATTCTAGACAAGAGGTTCTATGGGCGGGCCCTTGATAATTGCCTAAATTAAAATATTAAAGGCCTAGCAGCCGCTGCGTTGACCTTTTCCTGCCTTGCCACAGACAGGTGAGCTGCTGTTTATTGGGTAGCCTCCTTCTCACAGGTGACAGAGCTTCCTGTCTTCTCTTCCCACCCCTTACAATGTTGGGCACTGCAGTCCTGCTGCTTTGGAAGCTTCCATTAAATTCTTCCATCCTCAAGCCCTAGGATATGATGCCTCCTAGTCTTAAATATTTTGATTAGTTTCTAAATACTTCAGATCCCAAACTTGGTCACAATAAATCTAATAAATGCCGTGTCCTCGGCAGATGCTTATCCCAAGTTTTACATGGCTGACCTCTGCTGTGCTGCTGGTACCAAGCTGAGAGAGGAAAACAAGAATCAGTGATGCACTAACTAACTTGTTGGCTGGTTAGCAGCAGCCAGGGGCTTCAAAAGGATATTTTGAACCTGTGTCGTTCCTCCCCAAGATGAAAAGTACGGAATCCAAACTCTAATTGGAGCTTGCATCCTCACAGAGAGAGCCTTGTGGAAAGCTGTGTAAACACCAAGGCCTCTGGGGACCAAAAGTATCAGAAAATAGCAACTCACAGTTGAGGGGGTGAGGCTAAGGAGGAAAAGTGCTGCCGACTTGAAAGCCCGGCCAGAGAGCCTGTGAGGGAGAGAAATAGCCGGGGCCTCCCCAGTGCCCCTCGAGGGAGGGGGCTTTAGTGGGGCATCTTCCCAACATGCTACAACCAGCGGCAGGTGTGCCCTGGGGTAGGGGTGTATGAAGCCTTGCTCCTCCCAGCTCCTTTTTTTTTTCTTTTTTTAGTGAAAGAACAAAAATTGTGCGCCATAGTGTATAGCAAGAGATCAGAGTTCAAGATCAGACCCTCATTGTGCGTCTGGGTTGTTTTCAGTTTTCCAGAGGCAGGGATGTTGAGATTGTAACTTTATTATCCCTTTTCGCCATGGAAAACAGCTTGTGGTTAAATAAAACAAATCTGCCCAATATGAAGTTACATACTTTTTCTTTTCTTTCTCAGGTCCGAGTTGACAGTGGCATCCAACCAGGAAGTGATATCAGCATCTATTATGACCCTATGATATCAAAAGTTAGTTCCATTTCTTTATTTTCTTTGAAACAGTACACACATTTAACTAAGGAATCAGAAGTTGAGCCTTTTCTTAACAATGTACTGTGATTAAACAAACCTGAAAGCACTATGTGACAGTGAAACAGTTATCTCATGGCTTGTAGGGCTCCCTCAGCCATAGACAAGCCACAGTCACCATCTACCAGCACTGCTCTGCGCAGATGCCCAGCTCCCATCTTAACCTGTGGCTGCTTAGCCTATTGCAATGAAAAAATTAGGATGGTTTTGTCCTTTCAAAAGAGGGTGGTTTAAGTGGCAGATTCTTTGGAGTACTGGGCCCATAGGCTGTATTTGTTAAGAGTGCTTTTGACCTTCGAAGGTTTTCCAAATTACAACTTTCTTGGTTTCGGGCTTTGTTGTTTACACTGTGACTGGAACCCCAGCCAGGCGCCCCACCACTGAGCCGCCACCCTACACAGCTTTTACAGAAAAGTGTACAATAGGATTGGCCTATCTGTCTTTTTAACTTAGCAGAGTAAATTAAAAAATTACGAATCTCTAAAATCTTAAGACTTCATAAATGGTAAAATGCTACAATAGTTAAACTTCTGTTTTTGTTAGAAAATCCCTTGTCTCTCAAACAGTAAAGGACCGATTATCATCAAGTTTTTGTTTTGTTTTATTTTTTAGTTTTGTGCTGGGGATCAAACAGGGACCACGCAAGTTTGTCCAGCACTTTGCCGCGAACCACATCCCATCCCCAGGGTGCTTTCTTATTTAAGTGTAGTTGAAAGCACAACTTCTTTTTTGTCTTTGTAATTTTTCACTTAAGTTTTTACCATTAATATTCTTAAAAGAAATCTTAGATGTTTTATTTACTAGAGAAACACACTTTGAAAGAAAAAAATAACACAAAATAATACAAATTGATTTTGAAAGAAAAAATAACACAAAATAATACAAATTGATTTTCAAATTTGCTCTCTGTTTTAGATGAATGTACTCCCATTCAGAAAAATACCCTACAAATTTTCTAGATGACTTGTATGTGTAAAATTTATTTTTCCTGAGACAGTGTCTCACTATGTAGCTGGATGACCTGGAGCGTGCTTTGTAGACCAGGCTGGTCACAAACTCACAGAGATCTGTCCGTGTCTGCCTCCCAAGTGCTGGCCTTAAAGGTTTGTGCCATCATGGGGCAAACTGACTTTATATTGAAGAGCTTATAAAATTTACTAAAATAATTACAGCCTATAATTTAATGATATGCATCAGAAAAGGCCTTAATATATATTTTCAAAGTCTTATTTTTTTTAGATTTTAGAGATTACATATAAAAAGACGCAGATTCATGCAGAAATATGACCTTCCTCGTTCTTAACCAGTACCTTTCGTTTTGTGTTATTCTACAGGTGACAGTAATTTTAAGGACAGCCTAGTCTTTTATTTCACTTTCATACTGACTCTTTTGAAAGCTACAAAAGTTTTGGTTGTTTGGGAAATCAAACATGGAAGCCTCGAAAACCAGGAAAATTAGGAACTTGGTCCCCTGCCCCACCCAGTGCCCTGTGCTGCTGGGCTGTGCCAGTTCCTCAGGCTCCCCCCTCCCCGCTCCGTCTTTCCTCTGTGCTTGTTTTCAGAACATGCCTGTTTTGCTTTCAAATATGTCTTTAGTATGACAATGATATTTAAGAGGAACATCAGTGATTGGTTGGTTTTTATTTGTTTATTCAAAGAAATCTTAATTGACATATTTTATATTAAACAATTGGAGCACTGTGAGAATTGAGAAGGCACAGTGAATGGGTTAGGAAGTGTTAAACCTTTACCTGACCTCGTCACTGGATATGTGGCTGGCTCTGCATACCATCTTGTTTGTTTACTTGTAGCTCATCACATACGGGTCTGACAGAGCAGAAGCACTGAAGAGGATGGAGGATGCCCTGGATAATTATGTGATCCGAGGTAAAACACACACGTTTGCCTTCTGTTACTGTGTGCTGCACCCGGTTCTAGAAGACAGCGGGAAGGCTCTGTATGAGGGAATTCCACGAATCAGTTGCTTACTGTGCTTAAATGAAAATGAGAAAAGTGAGAATGGGTAAGCATGGACACCAGCACAGATGCTTGACTCTCTGCAGTCCAAGGTATTTAGTTGAACAAAGATAGGACATAGCTTTCCCTCTAAATGACTCACGGTATCTTGTAGTTGAACATTGTATGTAATGTGAGAGACTGTGAATATCCGTTATCCCTAATGGTTGGATATCAAGTTCTCTGTGTCACTGTCTGTGAGTCTCTGGGTCTGGAAGTGGGAAGCTTGCAGACGTGAGCAGATGGATGTAGGGCCTTACATTTGATTAATTCAGCAATTGGGAGAACAGATCTTGGCTTCTGCTTGGAGTTAGGTAGTTTGCTGGGAAGTGTGGTTTTCTTCCCTGGGTCTCTGTCCTCATGCAAGTCTTTCAAGAGCAGTGCTGCCTGAATCAGAAGTCACTTTTGCAATCGAGTCTAAAGTGGTCATCCTACCCACTTTGAGGAGAAAATTATATACTAAATGTAAGTACTAACTCTGTGTTAGAAATGAAAAGAGTTTTGCTATGACATCAGTCCACTATAATTTTGGATGGCCAGGGAGGGTCCAAGAGCATCCTCTAGGTAGGCCTGAGTGCGGGATAATTTTCAGGCTCTACTCTTCCAGCGGATCCGAGTTTGGTTTCATTATCCACGTCAGGTGACTCACAGCCACCCGTAACTCTAGCTCCAGGGATCTGATGTCTTCTTCTGGCCTCTGTGGGTACAGACATATATGTGTTCATACAGATATCTGAATAAAGATACAGAATTAGCAGGCAGTGGAGTGGGAGTGTTGGAAATGAGTGGGGGATGGGAATCAAAAGTAAATGGGATAAAGGTGGAGACTCCATGACTGCGAATGTGACTGTTTGTGAAATTGGACTAATGAGTGTCGTAGGTAAGGCTCAGAGTGGAATATTAACAGCTAATGGGACACATTTCAGATGAGCCACATAATCCTGCAGAATGGCGAGGGTATGGGGAGAACTAACCCAAATACATATCCCTAGGCTAAAGAGAAAATATGTCTGAATAAATATTAAACTCTAATTAGTACGTTTATTTTTCATAGTTGGTGGGTTAGCAGGCCTGAAACCAATTTATGTACATTCTGGAATTGAGGAAATAAATACGTGTATTGTGGATAATAAGAACCAAGTTTCCTCTTGTCAGAAAGGCAGTAACAGATGTGGGAACGAGTGCCTGGGGGTGGAGTGAACCCTGTGTGTGGTATGAGTTGAGTCTGAAGTTATCCATGAGAACTCTTGGGCTTTAATATAAACTGATGACTGTGTAAAGGTTTGTGCATATGTGTATACTTGTCCATGTGTACACACGCCATGTGTACATTCTCTTGCTAAAGGTTCTGAACTTTGGCACAGTTGACACTTTGGGGACAGCAACTGTTGTGGGTGACAGTCCTGTGTAAAGTGTGCTCGTCCATGTGCGTGGCTTCTGTCCACTCAGTTTGCTAAACGTGTCCAGGTCTGGCTTCAGGAAGAGCACAATGTGAGCCTGAAGGGCAAAGCTGTCCTGGGAGAGTGGATCAGGACAGGAGTAATGCGCATCTGTCTTCCCAGCTCTCCCCTGGACTCCACTTACTCGACAGGCTGAGGCAGGAGGATTGGTGTGTGACAGTGCCAGGCCAGTTTTGGCTTCAGTGTGACACCCTGTATAAACTGTAAAACAAACAAACAAACAAAGGGAAACCTCAAGAGCGGTTGGTCGGTTAGGAAGACTTGGCTTGAAGAGGCCTCCACTGGTCAAACTGGGAGTCTGCCACACAGGACGTAATGCCAGCAGCAACTTACACCCTGTCGCTGAAGTGGGAGTCAGGAGCTGGAAATGCTTGGGTTGGGTAAATGAAGGAGACAGCATGGCTCCTCCACATAGATTGTAAACCAACACATGTAGAAAAAGTACTGCATTGAGAATATAAAATATAAGAAAATCAGTAGATGCTGAAGATAGTAGGGGAAAATGGAGAAACAGCTATTTTTATAGTTTCTTGGCATCCCAACATATATACTTAATAAACACCATGAAAACTGTTTCATGCTAGCAACCTTAACAAGCGACCAGGGCTCACCCGGGTCCTTCACCTCTTGTTAGGATCATCTGTGACACACATGCACATGCGCGCACACACACAAGCATGCAGACACAGGACTGAAAAATGGGTGGACAGAATGTAATCATGAGGAAACACCAGACAAACCACCCTGAAAGACAATCAACAAAATAAATGGCCTCTGATCTCCAAAGGTGTCAAGGTCAACAAACACAAAGAGAAGGCAGCAGCTTATCTAGATCAAAGCAAACTGGAGCACAGACTGCTCTGTGCAAGGGTTTAGCACTAGATCCTGGACCAGGATAAAAGGCTTTCCTTTGTAGTAAAAGTCATAAGTGGGGCAACAGGGGAAATCTGAGTAAAGTCTGTAGATTAGATAGACAGTGGGTTGCAGAAGAGACCTATCTTCTTTTTCGGAACTCCACAGGACGATATTTAGAGGCTGTCCTGTCTTCAACTTTCCTTCAAGTGTTTCTCTTAGAAAATGGTGTGTGTTCTGTGGCCTATGCATCCAGAGAATCAGCACAGAGCTATGCTGAGGGGCCACAGACTCAGAGCCTGGGTCAGGGGTGGACAATAATTATCTAATTTTGCCAACTTTTGAAGATTCTGAAATTATTACAGAAGTTTTTTGTTTTGTTTTATTTTTAAATAAAAGGCTTCTTCGCCTCTCCCTGCTATTATCTTTGATGTTTACTTATTTACCTGGTGAATTCTAAAGGGTAGGCGTGTCTTAAAACTGTATTGTAAAGGGAAGGAAAGGAAGGAGAGTTTACTGTATTGTTAAGTAGCTGCTTCGTTGGTCAAACGTGGATTCCCCCACAGATACACTAAATTACTTGTATCTGTAATTTTAGAGCACAGTATACCTAAGTTAAACTTAATTTCCAAGTCTCCAGGAAAAAAAGCAGTGGCCTCGGCCTCTGTTTGATCCTGGTGCAGTGCACAGCTAGTGTCTGGCCTGCTGTTTTGGAACCAGCAGGCAGTCAGAAGGCGGCTCCAGGGGCCTCCCTCTGTGGCCTGGTCATGATTTCTCATGCAGATGGGATCTGGTGAACTCTGGCACAGGTCACCCCAATTCCCAATCTAAAACTCTCAGTCATAATTTTTATGATTATGTGATTAATAATATTAGTGAGGCTATAAACTAACTCTGAAAGAATTCTCTACCGTCCACATACTGTTTATACAGGACTCATTCAAATGGCATTGTCTTTCCTGGGACATGGAAAGAGAGCAAACTAAATGCATAGTGGTACCTCTCATACGGATCATCCCTTCCAGCTGGTGTTCTGAGCTTTTTATGTATGGAATAGTTTCCTGATTATTCCTGTTTTGGCTTTAGAATTACTTCCTGGACAGTAGTTCTTGGAGTTCTTGGACAGAGAGCTAGTTGTGCTATCATCCATACATGGAAAAGTAAGTGTTACATTACTGTCTATCTCAGAGAAGCAAAACAGCTGATGATTTGATTTCATAGTTAGTGTGTGGTATGCTACTGAGGGGAGGCCGCTTGTTTGTTCCTGGCTGCCCAGACCTGAAATAACCACACAGAAACTATATCATTTGAATCACTGCTTGGTCGATCACTTCAGTGTATTGCTAGCTAGCTCTTATATCTGTGGTTAACCCATTTCTATTATTTTATATTTTACCATGAGGCTTATGCCCTATCAGCAAGGTTCTGGCTAGTGGCTTGCATCTTTCTCCTGTGGTGGCTCCCTGATGTCTCACTGACTCCACCTACTCTCTATCTCTCTCTATCTCGATCTATCTTTATCTCTATCTCAATCTCAATCTCTATCTCTATCTCTATCTCTATCTCTATCTCTATCTCTATCTCTATCTCTATCTCTATCTCATCTTCCAGCTTGACTATATTCTGTTAAGCCATTGACCGAAAGCAGCTTCTTTATTAACCAACAAAAGCAACACATAGACAGAAGGACTTCGCAGTATGCTATTCAGAGAACTTTAAGGACAAATGTATTTGAGTTTTAATTTTATTCTTGAAACATTATTTAGTGAAAGCTAAGTCTTTTTTCATGTTGTATTTACTATACATGTAGAAAAATTTAAAAAAATTTTTCAAGGAATGGAAGTATCCTAGATGCCCATCAATAGATGGATATGTATTGTAAATGTGATTTATAGACACAATAGAATTATATATATATATGTGTGTGTGTGTGTGTATGATATGTAGACACAATAGAATTTTACTCTGCTGAAAAGAAAAATGAAATTATGAAAATTTCAGAAAAGTGGATGGGGTTGGAGAAGAATTACATTAAGCAAGATGACCCAGACTCAGAAAGATACCAACCCTGCCTTCTCGTTCATATGATCATGGCCATCCTAGTTGTGTGTGTGTATATGTGTTAATAAATGTGGTGAAGTCAGAAAGGACATAAAGATAGTGTAAAATGAGCTTCTGAGAGGTAGGGGGTGCATGAGGGCATATGTGACAGGAAGGATGAAGGGAAGGAGATGGGAGGGGATCAGCCGTGAAGTTCATAGGAAGCCTGGTCAAGCACCTAGTACTTTGTGTGCCGACTTAAAAATGTTTTTAAAAAAATGCTGTAACAAAAAAAGTAGATGCCAATTTGTGTGCTTGGCTCTGCTGTTTAATACCCTAAATATATATATTCTTTGTCTATAATCCTTTGGGTTACCTTTTCTAAAGCCAACACCCCCATTTCAGCTGTGACTATGGAATGAAAGGCCAATGCAGCCATTCCCCTGACATCTGCATTCATTCCAATATTTTGGATATCAGCATCAGAAAGTAACTTTATCTTGTCCAAATTATAAGTTGCATTTTAAAGCCATGTTATGTTATATTTACTGAAGGCAGATTGTGCTGTTTGGGTATTGGCAGTAAGGAAGACTGAGAAACCTGTGCCAGGACTAGGCTGTAAAGAGAAATTCAGTAAATCTAACTGTGAAATACTACATATGTGGGCAAATACTTGTTTTATTTCATTAACTGGAGCAATAATCGTAGACGTTAGATGCCTCACTAACTCATCTATATTTTGGCAGCAGGTTGAGGAGAGTTTCTAGTGAATGGACAAGCTAAGTTGTTGATTTTCATGTAAGAACAATTACTTTGTTCTCTTTGAATTAAATCACTGCTGCTCCTCAGTCTTCTGACTTTGGTCCCTCCCTTGGGGTATTATTTCTGGCACACTTTGTGTATTGTAATACCTGTGGCAGTGCATGGGGTTGACTTCATTTTGCCTGTGTCTGCTTCTCCTGCTCTTTTGCTCCCTTCCTGCTGGTGGCCCTGGCCAGGCCTTGAGACCCTCTTACTTTCTGCTCTCTCAGACTGGAATGGGAATCACTCAGACGGCAGCAGCCTGTCTCTCACAGACATCTGTCTCCCTTGCTCAAACTGAAGCACGTGTTTTTCCTCTTGCCCTCTCCCTGTCAGCCAGGCCATCTCCGTTACACTGTAGAACACACATCCTTTCCTTGACATTAGCCTAGCCTTCCAGTCTGTGGCTAAATCCCTTCCTTCCTCTCACGTCCCAAGTCCTTTTCTCCACCCTGCTTCTCACCACCATTCTCATCTTTCTGAAGGGACACTGACCCTTTTCTGTGGCCTCTTGGACCTTGACTGTGGCACTGGACTGTGTCTCCTCCTCTTTGGCTTGAGTGTCCACCCTCCTGGCAGTCTTCTCTACACAAATGCCCACTAGCAACCATTTGCTTTGTGCAACAGTGAAAGACCCATTTTATGTGTATGTATGTATGTGTGTATGCATACCATGTATATGTCTTGTATCCATGGCGTTAGGGCATCAGATCCCCTGAACTGAAGTTTTGGGTGACTGTGAACTGCCATATGGGTGCTGGGACCTGAACCTGTGTCCTCTGCAAGAGTAACAAGTGTTCTTAACTACTGAGCCGCCTTTCCAGCCCTGTGAAAATTCTCCATACAGGTAAAATTACTTCTAATGTCCAGACCTGAAGTTTCCATCCCCACGTCTTGCTCCACCTTTCTTTTCTGAACTTGCCGTGGTCATTTCTTGAGCACAGGTGCCTCTCTGGCAGATGAGAGCCGTCCTCTAAACGTGCTTTCGTTCTGTCCATGTGGGACACAGGTCCAGCTGCCGATCCTTCTTCAGATCACCACCCTTTTCAAGGAGCTTTTAAAATTTTTGCCCGTTTGGTTTGTCTTTTTAATTAAGCATCTTAACAAATGCTGCCTATCTGTAGATAAATGTCACCTTGTTTTCTGTGGCCACTCATTGGGTCATCAGAGGCGTCACAGACCTTCTGTTTCCTCCGTAGTGAAAGTGTTTGCTTGTTTAATAGACGTCCTTATAAATGTCTAACATGCCTATGCTTCAGGCATGTAGTTGATTTTGGGTATTCTCTGCCTATTAATTTAGAGTCCTTGGGAGCTAAATTGTTGCCTGCAAAGCAGGTTGAGATAGGGGTACATTTCTCACAGACATGTAATGCCAAGGTGATTTATTTTGCAGTCAAATACTGGAACTTGGTATGAGGATTTGAGGAAAATGGAATGATTTAAGAATTGGATTTTATACAGTTTTATACAGTATTTTGTGAATTGGGAACAGAGATGGTAACATTTTTACATAGGTTGATAATGCCGTCTAGAAGAAAGAGATGCATAGAAAAAATGCCTGGGAGGAGATAGTAAGTTGTTAATATTGATTAGCCTATGGATGGATAGTCATTTTGGAAAGATAAAGCCATGTTTCCATATGTGAACCTTATGTTCATAGTAACCTGCTGTAACCAAGGTGTCTAGATACAGTGGTATGGATACTATGGTAATAGACGTGGTTTTTATGTAATTATTTTGTTGGTTCTTCCAAATAGTGAGATCATTAAAGGGAATAAACATGTGCTCACAGATAGGCAGATAAACAGACTAGGGATTGATCTACTTCATTTGCATTGTCAAAGTGAGATTCCTGCCATCTCAGGAAGCCCCTAAGAGGTGAAAATGAAAGGAAGGTGTTGAACACATCACTTCAACTTGCATCCCCTTGTTTAGGAATTGGTTGTTGTGCTTAGCGCAAACAGGGTGGGTGGGTTTGGTTTTGGTCTTGTTTTAATATTTTTGTTAGCTAAGGAGACAAGTAATTGAGTTATTGATAGACAAGGAGAGAGAGAGACAGAGAGAGTGTGTTTTTGTGTCACAGGTAATATTGGTATCTTCCATA
>NC_142037.1:85277693-85395193 GCF_982192425.1 Myodes glareolus
AAAAGAAAAGGAAAGCCATTCTTTTTGTAATTCAGTTCTTAGAAGTCTTGCTAAAAGTGCCACCTTTGGTTCATAAAATGGCGCTGCTCATTATGGCTCACGTTACTACCTCAGTAACTAAAACTTTCTGGATGGAATCCAGACCCAACTCAGTTTAAGATGGTTAAAGAACTTTCCACCTGTTTCTTAATCTGTCTATGTTATCTGGATTTGATGTCCTCATTTGCTGCATACTTGGTGTTTAGAAATGCAGGTCTTGCCAGTTTGTGGCTCACCCAGCTCTACAGAACTCTTAAATAAGACTTCAGGGTGAGAATGATGGAAAGAGGGTGCTTATTCTTTCTTCCTTTCATATCTCCCTATTTTCTCACTTCAAAAAGCTATGACAGAACACCAAAGCCATGAGTCTGTGGAATGTTCCCTGAACATTATGTATAACTATGTCTAGGTAATCTGCTTCCTATATATCCTCCTACCACAGACATGTGTATTAAAGAATATTCTCACACATTGTAAAGCATTTCAAAATCTGAGTTTTCCAAAGTCTTAGCATGATCAAGAGGCTTTGGGGTCTTGTATGTGGTGTATTGAGTACAACATATGAAAGAGTCCCTGGCTTCCTTTGCCTGTTCTATGAATCTGAAGAGACAGCAATGACACAGTCTTATGCTTATCACTCATATTATTGCCTTATAATTCTTTCCTTCAAGAGCAGTGACCTAGATTATTTTCTAAACCAGCTGTTACTGGTCATCCTAAACTATTTCACTGGTAAAATAATAATAATACTAATAATAATACCAAACCTTCTCCAGAAAAAAATAAGCACCTTGTACTTAGTATGTTTCCTATTTAATTATTTGCCTAAATTACAGTCACCTTTCATGACTCATACAGCAAAAGCTACAGCAGGTAACATTTCTTCTAAATGCACAGCTATTGCTCAGCTAGGAAATAGCAGAAAGTAGGACATTTGAGCATATGTGTGCATACGAATGTGTTCTCTGATAATCACTGTACTTTGAAGCACTAGATACTTTTGTGAAATTAGTAGATTTTACTTTACATTCAAACGTTGTAAACTATTGTGATTTAGTTTTTAAAAGAATATCACAAATACATGCTGCATTTCTTTTATCACTAGAGATCATGTAACACAACTACAGGACAAAGCAGTAAATCCTTTTCTTTATTATCTGCTTATTTTTATACTAACCTGCTCTAAAACCTTTAGCCCAACTCCCCATACATGTTGATGATTTCAAGAACCAAAAATAATCAGTAAATTATTTCATAACTTGCAAAAATAGAAAAGAAAAACCCGCTTAAAATATGTCTCTGAAATAATAAGGGATGCTTTACACCAATTCCCTAGTGCTTGGCAGCATTCTGTCAAGATTTTTCATTTGAAGCCAGTTAATTGTCCTCCTTTTAGATTTAATATAATATAATAGGTAGTAGTCAATCTGTTCTTTTTGCTTTTAACAGTTAAGAGAAGTTTAGTCCTTGTTTTATTTTAATTACCCAATTAAATTCTTAGTTGTATTACTATCTTGGGATCAAAAGGCTGCAAATGATTATAGGTTTTGTGTTAATAGCAGGAAAATAGACCTCACCAAGTACAATATTCATAGGAAATGGCAGGCATGGGTTTGAGTACAACTAAAAAGATCAAAGCCCTTTAAATGACAGTTGCATAGTTTGCTACATCAATGTTCCATTTTTTTAATCTCCTAAATTCTCTGACTTCCAATTTGGACTCAAATCTCTGGCAATCTAAGACTTAACTATCCTATTAGACTATGTGATGATGTTGTCAGAAATACCATAGGTTAACCCATCGATTCACACTCAAGTGCATTATAAGCTGCAAAATAAATTGCTCTTAAAATAGTCATTTGTTTAGTGCCTTCCAAAACACTTTGGAAAGAGAAAACTACTCTAGAGAGATGAGAGTAGGTGGGGAGGGGAGTACAATAAAAAGATATTGAGCTGAGTGGGGGGGAAATTGGCATTTCCAGTAAAATTATTTACAATAAAAACATAAAGACCTCGGAACAAACTTTTTGTTTTTTCCTGCTGAATTATTTCCAACTCACCAAACAATATTTTGGAAGGATTGACTTCAAGATACCTAGACAAATAGCCAAGTCTCAAAAAAGAAAGTTTTTTTTAACTGTGTTCCTTTCTCAGAAGAGAGTTAAATCTTTTCAACACACACACACACACACACACACACACACACACACACACACACAAGAAGGGTTATAGCCTTTGACCTGTACCACTTTGGGAAGTCCTGTTGGCAGCAATTTCATGTCCAGAGCATGAACCAGTGCTGTAGATGTAGGTGGGTAATTGAACCAGGCATCTATAGTGTTAGACTGGATGCCAAGAACCAGGAGTACACCCTGTGCCTGAATCAGTAATGCTCTGCTAAGTGTCCAGTCTGCTGCCCCTTTTAGACAAGTCTCAGGATGGGAACACCATTCCAGAGTCAGTAAACGTTGGCTAGTTGAGGAACAGAAGGGTAAAAGGACAGGAGACAGTGAAGGAGGCTGGTTAGACAGGGTGTGGATTCAGAACTCAGGGACCCTGGTTGTAGGACAGAGGCAACAACTCCACTGCAGCAGGGAACCCTCCTGAAAGCCAATATCTGCTTTCTCTCAGAACCTCCACAGTCCTCTAAGCTTCCCAGCTAGAAGCAACTTCCCTTGGCCTGAGCATAAAAACATCTGCCTTTTTGGACACTCTTTAACAACTGTCATGCACCTTGCCTTTTGCTGCAGAAGTGGTGGCAGCAAAGCGTCCTAGACCTCCACACCCACTGCCTCCAACCCCGCCCACCCACGCTCCTCTGTTCTCCCTGCAACCACAGGACCGCAGCCCCCTCCGCTCGCGTCATCCAGGCGATGCTACATTTGCTAGGTTCAGAGGCTGCGAACGAGCAGACACTTGCTGCCCGGCCGTGGGAGGTCTGGAGGCCAGCGTGGCTGGCTCTGAGCTCCAGGTGTCAGGGCGGCCTCGGAGAGCCATGATCTAGTGCGCTGCAGTGCCAGTCTTAATCGCCCCGCTGCGGCCGCAGGACAGATGATCCCCCGCCCCTCCAGCACGACCACAAACCAAAAAAAGAGAGAGAGAGAGAGAGAGAGAGAGAGAGAGAGAGAGAGAGAGAGAGAGAGAGAGAGAGAGAGAGAGAGAGAGAGCTCCAGGACTCTTCCTACACAATGCCAGCCAAGGATGCCTCACACTCCTTGTGGACATCAGGACTGATTGGAGAAAAGACTGCACCCAGTAGTCTCCTTTGAGACAGCTGCCACCACCAGGCAGTCCTCCGAGCCTGGCTGCCTGAGGGTTACTCGCCCACAACTCCGTTAGTCCCAAACGCCTCATACTAGACACAGGGAAGTAAACCCATGGGACCGACTCCCCAAATCACCTGCATTTGCATTTCTTATGTAATATACTGCAAGTTTCCCTTGTTGGAGTCCTTTGAAATCTAGGCGCATGATCTCCAGGAGGCATAAGTCAGGGACCCGCTCGTCATTTTGGGACCCACAAGCGGGTTTTTAAAAGGGGAAGGGACTTAAATGGCATATACTAGAGGTACTGGGCTTGTCCTCTGGGTCCTGGTTCCCCCAGGCACAAGCCCTGCCCCAGTGTTCACTGTTCGCAGGCTGGATGTGTCAGAGGCAGACTAGCGAATGAGTTAATAACACCCAGAGCTAACCGGGGGAGGGAGGCGGGGGCTGACGGACGAGCCAGGTCATGAGGGAGGGGGCGCTTTTACTTTGCTAAAGGTGATGGGGTGGCGAATATTGTGCAAGCTAATCAGAAAGTCTAAAGCTACGTCCCCGGAGGAGCAGAAGTAAGGCAAGCTCTCCGCTCTTTCTCCTGGCACAGCCATAAGCCCTGCAATATTCCACCAGACATGGGAGACCAAATCCATTTAGTGGGGGGATTCTAAAAAAGTTTCCTCCTCCCTCCTAGCGATGGATCGTGTCACAGCTAAGAGCTGTTGATCAGGGTTTTCGGGTCGGGAGGACGCAGATCCGGCGGTGGCTACTTGTTTATTCATGCAACACCTCTGTATGCAACACTGTCCGGGTTCCTTGCATGTTCCCTGGCCTGCATAGCAAAACTGCAGACCTAGCTCGTTGAGCAACAGACAGGGTATTACGAGGAAAAACAGAATATGATGCATGCTTTGCTTACCAGTTGGGTTCTTGTTTTTCTTAAGACTCTTGCCACAAAGACACTGCAGCATATGCGTTCCTTTGCTGAAAATGTTCCAAAGAAACCACATTGATTTGGGCGAAAAGCAACCCAGCAGCTTAGACACCCTGAGAAAGAAGAGGCCCTTGTGGTTGCATAATAATAACTTGAAATCAGTTCTCCTGAAGAGGGGCACCGGTTTTACCATAGGAAAAACGTTAATATTCCGGATCTTCTCCCAGTTTTTTCCCCTCACGTGGTATATCTCTTTGAGACTTCTCAGCGATTGTTTTTTCTCGGCCAGGGTGAATGATTTATCCCCTCTTGATCACCACTGGATCATGACCAAAGGGTTGGAGAGAAAAAATCCTTTTTCACATGAAGCCAAACCAAAAAAAGCAAAGAAATCCCAACCGAGACCAGAACTAATCAGGAAGAATAGTAATGCACAAAAGATCCCCAAAGAGAAAATCATAGCCTTTTACTCAATGGAACTGAGGATGGGCGGATCTGCAGAAGGCAAGCCGGATTCATCTTAGCGAGAGAAGTCTGCCATTGTGTAGCCCCTAGGAGAGAAGGGAAAAAAGGAGGTGGGGGGGATGGAGAAAAAAGGAAGAAAGAAAAAAAAGAAAGAAAGAAAAAACAAAATACCACCACACACACTCATACACCAATACCACCTCCTAAATGGATCTGGCAGCCAAAGACTGAGCCTTCTCTCTCCCGCGGTCAATTTTTTTTTCGGTTTTTTTTTCTTTTTTTTTCTTTTTTTTTCTTTCTTTCTTTCTTTTTTTTTTTTTTTTAGTAAGCAGTCACCAGAGCTCCGTGGGGTTGGACTGAAACTGCAGTTCTTAATCACGAAGAGAAAATGTAATGTAGATCCCCTCTCCCCTTGTCAGTCTCGTAGTAGGTAGAAAGCGCCACAAATTTCCTTCCTCCTTCCTTACACTCTTCCTTCCAGTCTCCAGGCACCGTGAGCATGAGGAAAATCTCTCCTCCGTATTTCTCGCCCAGCCTTGGCTGTGAGTTACAGGCATTGGAGGGAGGAGGAGTTGAAGTTTGCATTGAAAAGACTGGCTTTCCATGACGTAGCCACGTGCTTTCAGACCCGTCACCAGTGAGGTGCCTCAGCCAGCCTTGGGAGGGACTGTCACTGCAGTGTGTGCCACCCCTCCAGAGCGCTCCCCTCCACCAACTCCAGACAGGCTCAGTCCAACCCCAGAGACCCTCTTCCTGCTCACCCAGCTCATTGGCCTGCTGCTGGCTCTTAGAGTCAGGCTCACATCCTGCTGTTAAAAACGAATTTAAAAACTATAATTAACAATTATAATGAGCAAACCTTAGAAACACGGGGGAGGAGTTTAATGGAATTGCAAAGAGCCAAAACCAACTCCACTTTTAATCCTCAAAAGCACCTTAATATTAAGGAAAATTCAAGTCCCTTTCTTTCTTGGGAAGTGATTCCCACTTACAGTGTTCATGAAAAAATATAAACCAGGTGAATGGGCAACACATTTCTAGAAACAACCTATTAAAAGAGGACAAACACCAACCTGGCAGTGGTGGCACATGCCTTTTATCCCAGCCAGCACTCAGGAGACAGAGGCAGAAGGATGTCTGAGAATTAGAGGCTAGCCTGAATTTCAGGACAGCCAGAACTACACAAAGAAACCCTGCCAAAAACCAAAAACAAACAAAATTGCAACACAAAAGGACAAACACCAAAATCTAGATGGAAAAGCATATTTTTTTTTGTGGAGAGGGTCAAATGTACAGAATACATTTATGCACTTTTTGGACAGATAGATTATTCCTTTAAAACACTTTACTGGGCAGAAAGTCTCCTAGTGCATGCTCTAGTCAGTGCTTTATTTCTGCCTTCTAATCGAACCAGCACTAAACTCATCCTTCCCCATTCTCTGTGCCTATCACACAGACTATAGTATCACTCCAGCAAAGTGGGCACCATCTAACCTAGCCTTCTCTTTCCCCAGACACTCTAAGGATTTGGGGCAGAGCTGTTGATTTTTTTTCCTGGGTGGGGTAAGGAATACAATGTACAAAACAGTACAGACTGCTACAAAGAGCAATATAACAAACTACAGTGTTCCTACAACTCAAAACTCATAAAAATTGGTGCCAATGTGTGAGCTGAGGATTTAGGAGCAGAGAAACATCACTCACCCTCTTTAGGTATTATTGCCAGTTTATTCTATTTCAACAGGAAAACATTAAAAAGTCAATTCTAATCTTTAACTTTTTTAGAAGTTATTTTGTTTATTATTTTATTTTAGAAGAATTTTGTTTAGAAATTCCAGGCTATTTGTTCAAAAACATTAAAACTACTACCTTTACCATCAAACTTTCTTTTAAGTAGGTGTGTAATTAGATAAACTTTTGTGGAATTGGGGACTGATTGAAGGGACCGGTTTGTAAAATAAATCTGTTATAATCTGTCCAGAAAAAATAATAAGCATCTTTCCTACTCCTGCCTATTCTCATAGTTGAGAAACTTTTCCAAATGCTAAAATTTGTTACAAATATTTTTGGGGGGGAAATATCAATAAATTTCACATTGGTATAGAAGAATTAAGATGTATAAATGCTAATAACAATAAGGAATTAAGGAACAAATGGCAATGATTTTATGTATCAAAATAAACATGTTATTAAATAGCTAATTTTAAATCAATTGCTAGTATCAAACACAGTCTAAAATGTTTGGGAGATAGAAAAAGGGGAAACACATGCATCTATTGCCAATACACATGGCTTACTACAAAGAACCCTGGGAAAAATGAAGAATTGAATCATTCTTTGAAAGAGAAAGAATGAGATAACCACTGCCAAACTAATAGATTAATTTTTACATCAATAAGAGAAAGATATTTTATGCTGTTTCTGTAATATTCATTAGTATCTATCAGGGGGTTCTATAATTTCCCATAAAGTTCTTCTGTGCAAAATCCAGAAAGACAATAGAGTAAAAAACACAGCTTATGAAGGTCCTACAAACTTACCAGGCTATAAGGTTCTGCAAAAGTTTATTGAGTTACCAGTTCAAAAATAGAATAACAATTGGGGAATTATTTAAAACTTTTATATCTGTGTAAATTATATTTCTCAAACCAAGATTTATTGAAATTACACATTGCAGTGTCTTCTTTGAATCATGAAAGAGAAATATTTCCATGTAGTAAGTCTTTTAATGCTAAAATAAAGAATGATTGCCAGACACTTATGGTCTCCTTTCTTGCCTATTGCTGAAAAATGTATTTCTTTGTCCCACTTACTAAGAATCTATTGTACTAAGCACTGTTTTGGTTAAAAACAAAAGTATTTTTGAAAATCTAACAATTGATATTTTATATTTATGCACCATATCTACTAATACATTATTTTTCATTTGAAATAAGCTGTTATATTGTTGAATAAACATCAACAAAAACTCACTTTTATCTAGGAGAAAGAAGACAGTTCTGATAGGTTCTGGCCATAGTAATCAATCATGCAACCAGTATCACTCTGAATTAATTATAGAGAGTATTGAGCATTCACTCTGAATGTGATTATAAAGAGTACCATATTAGATACTAAGTTAGGAAAAGGAACCAGATTTTCAGTGACAGAAGAGAGACCAAAGGTGGTCTAGGATCTCATATCTGCGAACATCCACAATTTGTATCATGCTGACTTGAGTTCCAGACTATTATTTAAGTTTCATTTTAGAAGAGAATCAAAAGCTTGATCAGTCACACTAAATTCAAGTAAATATTACTCAGGAAAAATTAAAACTAATATGAAAAGATATACATGTCTTGAATGCTTGTGAATAAAGAAGAGATTCTAAAACTGCAAAATCAACAGTAAAATTTGCAATGAATTGCTTTAAAAATCATAATACTGTATTTTCATGAGGCTACAGTAAAATCATGTGGTATTCATTATCAAATTCACTTTAATGTTGAACTTGCACTCATTATGTCACAGTAAATAAATATAAAAGTAAGTGTAATAATCAGGACTTCAGGACACAACTAACATTCTGTTTAAAGATAGGACAGAACTTTCATGAAATCAGTCACCAAAACTCTGCTAGCTATTCTTGGCTTTTTCTGTTTGTTCCAATAGCTGCTCTTCTGTTCTGCCTTTTAGTAATCGTTTAACCATCACAGTTTTGGAAATACACAGAAATAGTCTGAGAAAGAGCATAATTCCTAACAGCCATTATAGTTTTAAGCATGATCATACGAGAAAATTCTGGCCTATGATATGTGAGAATTGATATGGACAATTTCCTCCTCACAATCTTCAAAATAAACTGTGTAGCTCCCATTTCTCTGATCCATCCTTACTATGACCTAGAAGGCATGATAGAAGCAGCTGGGACAACAAGCATAGGACCACATACTGAAAACAATGGAATATAAGGTTGATCATTCTTGGACCTTGGCCAGAGTCACTCATCCATCCTGGACAACTTGCCTGCCTCTGAACTGCTAAAGGGGAACTTATAACTTGATGGAGCCTGTATTGATCCCTTTGCATTTCTACAACAAAATATCATAAGTTGGTAAATTAAAAACAAAAGTGTTGTATAATATTAGTTGAAGATGTGTTACATTTGTTTATGCTGTGGGACAATTGTTAAATGATGCAAAGATGTGCTGCATTCTTTTATATAACATTTGTTTAACTGTGTGAAACTGTGTTACTTTGCCTGTTTAGAACTCCTGATTGATTTGAAAAAGAGCTGAATGGCCAATAGCTGGCCAGCAGAAAGAATAGGTGGGACTGGCAGGCAGAGAGAATAAATAAGAGAAGAAATCTGGGAAGAGGGAATCAAGGAACAAGAAAAGAAGGAGAGAAGACATTCGGGGTCAGACACCCAGCCACACAACCAGCCAGTGAATAAGAAGCAAAGAAAGGTATATAGAATAGGAAAAAAAAAGCCCAGAGACAAAAGATAGACAGGATAATTTAAGTTAAGGAAAGCTAGCTAGAAATACGCCAAGCTAGGAGTAGGCATTCATAAAAAGGAATAAACCTCCATGTGATTTATTTGGGAGCTGAGTGGTGAGCCCCCAAAGAGCGAAGAATCAAAAGAGTCAAGAAAAAAGTAACCACAACAATAATTTGTTTTCACATATTTGAAAGCTGAGAAGTCAAGGATAGTTCCTGTTGATGACTTATTAGAACCTCCTGTCTCCTCAAGTAGTGAAAGAGGACAATGAGCTTCCTTGGGTCTCTTGTATGAGGGTACTGATGACATTCGCCAGGTTCCACACTCAGTGTCCCCCTAAAGGATCTACCTCCCACTGCTGTTATCCTGAGCATTTGGTTTTACATAAAGATACTGGGGAAACACCAACATTCTAGCCACAGCAGAGCCACTGCATTTTCATGTGATTTTGCTATAACAGTTTATCATCCTTGCTTTCTTAAAGGTAGAACTCATATTAATATTCAATAATATTACATTGTTTTACTTGGTTCTTTGTCAATATATTTATATCATATTGAAATTTACATATAAGTAAAGGTTTAAGGTATTTTTTTAATTTGAAGCATGGATTGCAAAAGTTTACGGACATTGATAAGATAAGCATGTCTCTTAGGTCTGAAGATTGCTTAGTGCCAGTCCTATTAGTGAGCAGTTATCTCCATAGGAAAGACAGTGTGGTCGTTGGGATTCTTGTTGGTGCAGATAGGGAATTCAGGGGTTTTTTGGGGGAGGGGAATTCAGGGTTTGTTGTCAGTCACAGATGTTTAAAACAGGATAATATAAATTTTGGTAAGAAATGAAATCTTGTGCGACATTGACAAAAGAAGCTCATATTTCTGAAGACTCATGAGATTCCTGCTTTCCTTTGTATTTCTTGACATGTTTTTCATGGTTTTATTAACACATTCTCTGAATATAATAGGACTAGAGAGAATATTTTTCTTATATTATTTTTCAGTCCTCGTAGATCAAAAGAAGTGATAATTAGTTCTGCCTCTTTCCCTCCACATTCTGAATTTAGATACAATTAAGAAAAAATGGTCACTATGAGTGAGAAAGATGAAAATAAAATTATTGATATTTTACTGATAAAATTATTTAAGGGAGAGAAACTTGGCCTGTATGAAAGAATTGATTTCCCTCAATCTGTAAGTTACAAATTTTTGATCTATGGAATAGATAATACAGACCTGTATTCTAAGGTCACATTCAGCCCTGTCTTGACTTGGTTGTCACTAGAAAATTAAGAGTCTAAGGAAGAGGAGACATAGAGTAACATGGTGATAAGTCAGTTGTTCCAGTGTGACACTGTGTTTGGTCTCTCAAGGAAATTCTAGAAAGAATGTAAGATACGTACTTTATCATTATTCCTCCTAAGAGTCAATGAAGTTGGGGTATTTAAAGGGAGAATTAATTCTGAGGTTTTCCTGTGAGTGCTTAGGCAGAAGGATTGCTTGTGATTTGGACGAAAATACCTCAGACTAAGAGGTAGAGATATTGGTGACTAAAAATTAACCACAGAAGACAATGAAAAAGATGTGTTCAGGGACTAATGCCTACTACAGGTCCACAGACTGTTTAGAGTGGGATTATTCTCAAGTCTAGCATTGGGCTCTGAGCTGGACCCACTGCTTGCAGTAATGAAGCAGAACAAGCAAGAAGTCTTTAAACTTTTTAGCAGATGTGTTACAGAAAAAGAAAAAGGAGTCAGACAAATAATTTGAGAGTCATTTCTTGGGCAGTATGGGAGGGCAGAATGCATAACTGAAGGGACTTTCTCAGAGCAGTCCCTTTAGGAGAGGGAAATAAGGTTTGCTCTGGGAAGGTTCACTGTAAAAACATGAGGGAAGGAACCAGTTGTTTATGGCTACAATTGAGATATAAGAGTTAGAATTAGTCATTAAATGTAGTAATGATTGTAGAAACTGATAATAATAAAGGAACATGATGTGGGATTCCCCTCTGTATACTGTGAATATATTTTATTACCATTGGTTAATAAAGAAACTGTTTTGGTCTATAGCAGAGCAGAATATAACCAAGCTGGAAGAGCTATAAAGAGAGAGTAGGTGGAGTCAAAGGAACACCACAACGTGGCTGAAGTATCAACAAAATTACAAGTATATTAGACACTTGTCTCGAACTGCTTTCTTTACAACTCCAAAATCTGGACAATGAAACAGTCCTCAGAACAGCAGCTGAATTTCTTCAAGATAGCATGTCTCAGGAGAATTACAGGTGTCACATGAAGAGACAGACTGCACAACAATGATATTAAAAAACATCTCCATCTACAGAAGGAAATAAACTATAGGATATAACAATGGTGCTTGAGATACTCCTGTCATGTTATGAGACATTTTCCATGCATGAAAAACATTCCTTAATTTCTGTGGTTTTTTAATGAAATAAATATAAAAAATAAAAATAAAGATCCAGTACTTTAAATTTACAGGAGAAGTGAAGTTTTACATTTTTTTTTGTTTTGGCTTTGGGTTTTTGTTTGTTTGTTTGGTTAATTTTTTTGTTTGTTTTCTGAGAAAGAGTTGCCCTGGGACTTTCTCAGTAGACCAGGCTGGCCTTGAACGCACAGAGATCAACCTGTCTCTACCTTCTGAATATTGGGATTAAAAGAATTCACCACTACCACCTGACTCACAATATCTTATATGTGGATGTAGCTGTGTGTGCACATTATTGGGGGGGGGGGAAGAAGTGAATATCATGTTTCTTTCTTGATAGTCTCTACTATTTGTTTGTTTTGTTTTTTGTTGTTTCGTTTTGTTTTGTTTTGGCAGGGTCTCTCATTATAACTTGCCAGTTTTGCTTGACTGGCTATCTAAGGAGCCCTGGAGATCTTCCAAGTCTGTATCTCCCCAGTAGTGCTGGTAGTATAGGCATGCCCAGCTTTTCATGTGGGTGCTTGGGAACATAGGATCCTAACTCAGATCTTCATTCTTGTATTGTAAGATTTTATCAGCTGAGTTACCAACCCAGATACCTAAATATGTTGGTTATGGTGGAAATATGTATATATTCTAAAATTAAGAACAGTATTTATCCTGGTTATTAGTTTTTATTGGTTTAATTGGAACATAAGAACATTACTGTATAGGTACCTACATAGAAGTAAACTGCTTCCCTACCTTTCTGTGGCCAGCTCAGCATCACCAGTTACTAGCTCAAAAGTAAATTTCCCAGGATGTCTTATCTGTGTGGCAAAAGGTTAGTTCTCTCCAGCCAGAATCTCTGAGTGTGGAGTGTGTAGATGTGACTGAGATTTGAGTGTGGAGGAGGAGGTGATACTGGTTCATCATAAACATAGCTGCCAGCTTATGTGGGATTCACAGTGGTCATTGCTGAATTGAATGGAAGTACCTGAGTTGTAATTATTTCTCATGTTTCCATTAAAAAGACACTTACAAATTCAGATTGAACTCTCACATTATTATGTGACCTATAAACTAAAAACTCCTGTCATGGAGTTAAAATGTATCATTTATAAGTCAGTATATCAAAATTAATGTGAAAATTGTGATCGAAAAAGATGTGCAATGTACATGTAATTTTTACATGTAACTCAGAAAACAAAAACAATGGAAAATACAAAATAGGCACAAAACTGGGGAGTGATGTGTCTCTTTCCCTATGGAAACATAGCATAGTCTAGGTTTATTTTGACTACACTTTATTCAGTTAAAAAATGACTTCTAAGGAAATTAAATAGGTATACCAAAGAGATGTTAAAATATTTTAAAGATACATTCTTAGAAATTCTTGTCATTGTCAGAACAAACTATGATTTTGAGATATTTTTAACCTCTCATGTGAAGATCTATAACAGAGAGAGTACATATTAATCTATGCTCAATACATGACCTTTATGAGGAATAATGTTAGCGTATACTTAGTAAATACCCTTATTTTAATCTTACAGATTATCAAGTCTTCATCAAAATGTTAGTTAGCGACAGCTAATGTTTCCTGAGCATTTAATACAAGTCATCATAGCAATGAAATAGAAGGTTATTCTGTAACTGCAGAAAATTCAAAGAGTTTGGAAAATATACCATATCCACAAAATTCCAGCCAGTAAGCAAGCAGTACTGCCAAAATATCAGCTATTTTCAATATAATTATAAGTTAAGACACATACGTAATTTTAAATCACTATTAGTGGTATTTACAAATGTGAATTTGGTTTTAATAATGCATATTATTTATACCAGCTTTTACTGTATTTAATAAATGTTATTACTAACAAAATAGGTTAAAGTTTTTTGTACTATCTTTAAATTTCAGTATAAATTGTATGCTCATATATTTCAGTTAAAATGCTAACTTATCATCTGAATTATTTTATATAAATTTACTTTATAAAATATACAGTTTGAAAAACATTTATAAATTTATTGGGAATGGAACATGGAACAACTTTAGAACCTTCTGCAATACCAGTTAAATTAGAACATAGCAAATATATGAGCCAGGTACCACATACTCAAACACATGCCTTGGAGTTATATGTATTTCTCTGAAGAGACATTCAAATACATTCTCAATAGTACTATATGTAACATCATGAAATAAGAAGCTAGTCAAATTGTCATGAGGGGAAGCATGGGTGTATTTTGCTGTATATACACATTGGAATAGTATATAACAGTAACAAGGAAAACTGTGACTAAGTTCACTTAACCATTTCAATGATGTTTGCAGATATAACAACATTCAAAAGAATATAAAATAACTACAAATAGCAAATGTTTATGCTTTCATTTAAATAAATGTCAAAAAATTCAACTAATCTGTGTTAGAAATCGATGTACTTTGGAAAAGTGATGGGAGAGGATATTTTGGGATGGTGTTCATGCTCTATTTCTGGCTTTGTGTGCCAGTTACATAGGTGCATACACATTTTAAGTCTACCATATAATCATTGTAGAGCACTTCCATTCATTTTGTTATATCTTCATAAAAATGAAACAAAAAAAAATCAATCAACTTTTGCAATCTTTGCAAGACTTCCAAGTATAAATAGGTATATAACTCAATAAGTAGAGTGTCTGCTTAGCTGCATGAAACCCTGGGTTTGATTTGTAGCATCTTATTAACCAGGTATCCTGTTGCCAGATCAGCATTCAAAATAGAGAAGTGTGGGACAAGAAATTCAAGGTCATCTTAGTTAACACTGAAAGTTAGAATCCAGCCTAGCTTACCTGAGATTCTGTCTCAAAATAATAAATCCACTTAGTCAGTTTATGTCTTGGTGTTCATAATATTCTAGTTACCTCTAATTGTTGATTGAATACATCCTAGAGAAAGGAGTTTCAATTGAGAGATTTTCCAGATTAGATTGGTTTGTGGGTATGGTCTATAATGGATTGTCTTGATAGTTAATTAATGTAGAAAGGCTCAGGTTGTCATGGATAGTACCATAGCTAGGTAGGTGTTCCTGGGATATATAAGGAAGATAGCTAAGCATGAACTTGGAAGTGAGCCAGCAAGCAGCACTCCTCCATGGTTTCTTCAATTTACTGAGTTCCTACCTTGATTCCATCAATGATAAGCTGTGACCTGGAAGTACAAAACAACAACAACAACAAAAAAAACCCTCTTTCATCCCTGAAATTGTTTTGGTCATGGTGTTTATCACAGCATCACAAAACAAACTATAACTATAACATATAATAATGCTAAGTATCTTATACTGGAATGTTGTAAGAAAGCCATTAATTTGTTTCCCAGCCACCCAGCAGCTCAGACACAAAATAATCACACAAAAATTTATTATTTAAAACACTGCTTGGTCCATTAACTCTAGATTCTTATTGGCTAGCAATTAAATCTTAATTTAACCAATTTCTAATAATTTGTGTATTACCATGTGACTGTGGCTTACCAGGTAAAGTTCCCAGTGTCTGTCTCTGGCAGGGCTACATGGCTTCTCCATGACTCTACCTTCTTTCTCCCAGCATTCAGATTAGTTTTCCCCACCTTACTAACTTCTACCTTACTATAGGTCAAGAAAGTTTCTTTATTCATTAACAAATAAAAGCAACACATAAAAAGAAAGACCTCCCACAAGATTTTCTCTTTTCTGTTTAAACAAAAAGGAAGGCTTCAACTTTAACAAAGTAAAATTACATATAACAAAACAGGTATCAAGCGAAAATTATAGTTACAATATTTCTAACCAACACCATCAGGAGCTGCTTCAGTGCCCATCATCCTCTTGAAATAATTGGTGTTCCTAGGAGCAGATGTTTCTCACTGTCATGAAAAGTCCTAAGTTCTTAAAACATTCTGAAAGCCATATTCTACAGTCTTTGAAAGGTTTGAAGAATATCTACCCATCTGAAATACAACTCTGTACATCTAGAAAATCGAACTAACATGAATACATGCTTGACTATTAGAGATGACTATATATTAAACTATGTTTCCCAATTATACATTAAATTTTTAAATGAGCTCCACAAACAAAATACCTTAATAAAGAGCAGAAGTGTACATATAACAAAGTTAACCTTAAATTTGTATCTATAAAGCAAGATTCATACCAATACAAATCTCTATAGCGTATCTTTAAATGTGAACAAACATTTATAAACAATATTTGGGAATTTGGGTGTAATTCTTTCCAAACAACTCCCTGCTGTTTATTGGGTGAAGTAATACTTTGAGGGGTATTCAAGGTGATCTTTCTGGGAATCTCGGTCCATCAAACCATATTAGTCTGGAAGCAATCCACAGGCTCTTATTCTCTATGGAAACAAAAGAAGAACCTCTTTTTCAAAGCAACATATTTATAGACTCAAACTTTGAAGTCAAGAAACCTTTAAAATATATATGTTGGTTTAGTTTAGCAGTCCCCACCCAGAATTGAATGTCTCTCTGCAGTCAAAGAATTCAAAGAAAACATAATAGTATATACATAATCCAGACTCTCTGTGTATATTCCATCTTTATGTGGCTTATTATTTTTTACTCTATTACTTTTAATATTTATTTTATTATCTTTACTCCTTTAATCTATGACTGTCTATACTCTGTCTCTTTAAAGACTTTTTTATTTTTTTTAAATCATACACTTTTTTCTTTTTCTCCTAAGCCTACATACATTTATCCAACATTATGACCCATTTAGAGGTCTTTTCCATATGAATTTGTCTTTATTATGCATTTATAATTATTTTCTGACCAGGCATGCTTCTTAAAATGCTAACTACTTCTTTTTTTATTATTATTAAATTATAAAAGTTTCCATTTCAGCCCCTCCTCCCACCACCCTCCCACTCCCCCCACTCCCTCTCCCCCTCCCTCTCCATCCCCCAGAGCAGTCAGGGTTTCCTGCCCTGTGGGAAGCCCGAGTTCCTCCCCCCTCCCTCCAGGTCCAGGGAAGGTGAGAGTCCAAACAGACTGGAACGCCAAAATCCAGTACATGCAGAGGAAGCAAGTCCCAGTGTCATTGTCAACGGCTTTTCAAAAAGGCTCCGGGCCAGCCACATTCAGAGAATCTGGCTGGATCATGTCCTCGTTCAGTCCCAGTCCAACAGGCCTTGGTGAACTCCCATTATATCAGTCCCCTTGTATCAGTGGGTGCTCGCATCCCTCGCAGTCCTGAATCCTTTTTTTATTTTCTTCATCATTCTGTTCCTCATTTGGACTGTGGAATGCTCAGTTCGGTGTTCCAATATGGGTCTCCATCTGTATCGCCATCCAACGTCGGATGAAGGTTTCCTGTGCCCTTGCCTTCATTGCTCACGATCTCTTTCCTTCTGCCTCTCATATGGACCTAGGGAGCTAGGTCCAGTGTTCCAACGTGGTTCTCCGCCTCCATCTCCATCCATCGCCAGATGAGGGTTCTATGGTGACATGCAAAATATTCATCAGTATGGTTGTGGGCCAAGGCCGGTTCAGGCACCCTCTACTCTGTCCAGAGAACAATCTGGGGATCTCTCCTTGGACCTGGGATCCCATATATAATCAAGTTTCCTATAAACCCTAAGATGACTCCCTTAGTTGAAATATATTCTTCCCTGATCCCTTATTCATCCTTCCTCCCTTCCCCCCATCTCGGTCAACCGAGCTTTCTCCATTCCTCCCCTACTCCCTTCTCTCTAACCCTCTCCCCTTCCAACAACCCTCCCACCCACCCCCATGCACCCAAGGTTACCTGGGACTCTTGACTATTTCCTACCTCCTGGCGGATAGCTAAATAATCTTCATCAGGATCGTCTTCTTATTTAGCTTCTCTAGGATCACGAAAAATAGGCTCAAATACCTTTAAATTATGGTTAGAATCCACTTATGAGTGAATACATACCGTGTTCCTCTTTTTGGGTCTGGCTTACCTCACTCAGTAAAGCATTTTCTATGTCCATCCATTTGCATGCAAAATTCAAGATGTCATTATTTTTTACCGCTGAGTAAAACTCTAACGTGTATATGTTCCACACCATTTTTAACCATTCTTCTATTGAGGGGCACCTCGGCTGTTTCCAGGTTCTGGCTATTACAAATAGTGCTGCTATGAACATAGTTGAACAAATGCTTTTGTTGTATGCTAGGGAATCTCTAGGGTAAATTCCCAAGAGTGGAATTGCTGGGTCCTGAGGGAGGTTGACTCCCAGTTTCCTGAGAAACCGCCACACTGATTTCCACAGTGGCTGCACAAGTTTGCATTCCCACCAACAATGGATGAGTGTTCCCCTCACCCCACATCCTCTCCAGCATAGGCTATCATTGGTGTTTTTGACTTTAGCTATTCTGACAGGTGAAAGATGGTATCTCAAAGTGGTTTTGATTTGCATTTCCCTGATCACTAAGGAGGTTGAGCATGACCTTAAGTGTCTTCTGGCCATTCGAAGTTCATCTGTTGTGAATTCTCTGTTCAGTTCAGTACCCCATTTTTTAATTGGGTTATTTAGAGATTTAGTGCCTAGTTTCTTGAGTTCTTTGTATATTTTGGAGATCAGACCTTTGTCTGATGAGGGGTTGGTGAAGATCTTCTCCCAGTCAGAAGGCAGCCTTTTTGTCTTACTGACAGTGTCCTTTGCTTTACAGAAGCTTCTCAGTTTCAGTAGATCCCATTTATTCATTGTTTCTCTTATTGTCTGTGCTACTGGGGTCCTACTTAGGAAGAGGCCTCCTGTGCCTATATCTTGTAGACTACTTCCCACTTTCTCTTCTATCAGGTTCAAAGTGGACGAATTAATGTTGATGTCTTTAATCCATTTGGACCTGAGTTTTGTGCATGGTGATAGGTATGGATCTACTTTCATCCTTCTACAGGTTGACATCCAGTTATGCCAGCACCATTTGTTAAAGATGCTTTCCTTCTTCCATTGTATACCTTTAGCTCCCTTGTCAAAAATTAGGTGCTCATAGGTTTGTGGGTTAATATCCGGGTCTTCTATTCAATTCCATAGGTCGACTTCTCTGTTCTTATGCCAATACCAAGCTGTTTTCAATACTGTAGCTCTGTAATAGAGTTTGAAGTCAGGGATGGTAATGCCTCCTGAAGTTCCTTTATTGTATAAGATTGTTTTGGCTATCCTGGGTTTTTTGTTTTTCCAAATAAACTTGATTATTGTTTTCTCAAGGTCTGTGAAGAAGTTTGATGGGATTTTGATGGGGATTGCATTGAATCTATAGATTGCTTTTGGTAGAATTGCCATTTTTACTATGTTGATCCTCCCAATCCAAGAACAAGGGAGATCTTTCCATTTTCTGGTATCCTCCTCAATTTCTTTCTTCAAAGACTTAAAGTTCTTGTCAAATAGGTCTTTCACTTCCTTGGTTAGAGTAACCTCAAGATATTTTATGCTATTTGTGGCTATCGTGAAAGGTGATGTTTCTCTGATTTCCCTCTCAGCTTCTTTATCCTTCGTGTATAGGAGGGCCACTGATTTTTTGGAGTTGATCTTGTATCCTGCCACGTTACTAAAGGTGTTTATCAGCTGTAGGAGTTCTTTGGTAGAGTTTTTGGGGTCACTTATGTACACTATCATATCGTCAGCAAATAACGAAAGTTTAACTTCATCCTTTCCAATTCGAATCCCCTTGATCTCCTTATGTTGTCTTATTGCTATTGCTAGAACTTCAAGCACTATATTGAAGAGGTATGGAGAGAGTGGACAGCCTTGTCGTGTTCCTGATTTTAGTGGAAAGGCTTTGAGTTTCTCTCCATTCAATTTGATGTTAGCTGTCGGCTTGCTGTATATTGCTTTTATTATATTTAGGTATGATCCTTGTATCCCCAGTCTCTCCAACACCTTTATCATAAATGGGTGTTGAATTTTGTCAAATGCTTTTTCAGCATCCAATGAAATGATCATATGATTTTTTTCTTTCAGTTTATGCTAACTACTTCTTAAAACTTAAGCTGTGGCATTGCTATGTCAAATTCAGCACTGCCTGCTTGCCCCACCTGGTCCAGCATGGCAGAGCTGTTGGCTGCCTCTGAGAGCTGTGCTCACAGCCCCATTTTTAGGCACACAGTCAGTCTTTGCTGTCATTAAGCATGTTGTAGCATTTTGTTTACAAACTCCATTTAAGTGTTCCATAGCTGTACCTCCAGAAAGAATCAGAGTTTACACTGCCAGCACAGTCCAGAAAGCTGGCATTTCAAAACTGCAACTTTTTTTTCTGCTACTGCTGAATTAGGAAAACCTCTCTTAAAGGAGTCACAGCATGTTGCCAGCAAGCAAAGTCCATTTGGGAAAATAAATGTGACTAAACATTGTTTTTTAGTGTCTAAAATTCCTTTCCAAGCCCTCTCAGGTTTTATGTGGATTTAGATAGCACACGTTGGAGGGCCAATTTGTTGTAGTAAGGCCACTAGTTAGCTCTTAATTCTGATGCTGTTAGAATAAATTGAACCATAAGTTGAAATTAAATGAACAAATCTCTATAGGTTTTGCTCCTATGCCACAGTTGTCCTAGAAGTCAACTTTGAGATACCAGTCTTAAGAATCAGAAAGAGCAAATAAAGCCTAAGGAAAAACTGAAATTCATAACTAGGTTACATTTTCTAGGAACTTTTGATGGGTACTCAGATCTAGAAACATCTAGAAATTTTAAATTAAAAATTTGTAGAAGTGATGATGCCAAAGATATCTAGAGTAAGAAATGTTTCATCAAAACAGCTCAGTAAAATCATTCTAATGGAGAAGATATCTCTGAAAGATAGATCATTTTCAAGAGATATTGGGGGCATTAAATTCGTGCTTAAAATTTTAGAAATATATTTAAATACCTAATTAAAAGAAGTACATACAAGTATACTAGATATTTAATGCTAATGGTGACTACAACTGAATTTCCTGAATATTCCCTTTAAGTCAGGCACAGAGCTAAGTGGTTTCATCCTTTGTTTATTTAAAATGTCAAAGAAAATAGCATGTGCTGTAGAGAAGACATCTATCATTTGGATGGATGATAGAATTTCTCTTGACATCACACATCTTATCATAGCAGAAGTCTATGGGGTCCATTTCTACTCAAACCACCACATATACACTTTTTAAAAGGTTGGGCCTAGTAGTATTTTTGTTATCCCAGGGATGAAAAGTTAGAGACAGCATGATTCCTGGGAGCTCATAAGCTAGAGAGCCTTGTTCACTGGGTAAATTATGTCACTGATCCAGTCCATAACTTCAACAAATAGAAGCCCTAAGATTAAAAGTATCTCAACTACTTTCCCTTCTCTCTTCCCTAATAATATTTAGGATAACAAACATAAACACAATATTTAGAAATTAATTTTGTCTTAATTTATCATGGGTTTTTGTTTTCTTTAAATGAACAAAGAGATAGGGTGCTACCTGGTGAAAGGACTTTTGTGGACAACTCTTTAAAAACACCCTCATAAGGATGGGTAATATTTCAAACCACTGCCACAAAATCTTCATGAATTAGCTTACAAATGGTTTCATGAAGGCCAACACCTTGTCTGCTGCTTTCTGTCTACCCTATGTATCCATAGTAGAATTATATAAATGTAAAAAGTCAGCAAGAACAACAGGACAAAAATGTTTCATTAACCCTTGATACTCAGTAACAAAACATTTGTCCATCAAATATTATATTTGCTATTGGGGAAAATATATAAGGTGTATTTTAAGCTGTTCAGAGTAATTTATGAATTCTTTACCTTGGCTAGGCTATGATTGTATCTATTATATTTCATATTTTTGAATAAATGTCATTGTCTTTTTATTTTTTCTCATTTAAAGTGAAATTTATTGTATTCAGAGATATGAAGTTCTGAAACATTTGTAGGGATTAATACACAGTTAAAGCCCTATGTAGATGTCTCAATTAGTAAAGTATCTTTTATACAAGAGCGAGAACTTGAGTTTAGAAGTTTGGATCCTCACTACTGCACAAAAGCTAGCCAGTATCAGTGCACATCTATAATCTTATGATTGAGAACAGGATGGAATTAGGCAGATATCTACAGCATCTTGGCTAGCCAGCACAGCCAAATCAATGAGTTGTGGATTAAACAAGAGACATACAACATTAAAAATGGCATATACACACACATTCATGCACACACACATGTGCACACACACACACACTCACACACAAGGCTGAGCAAGTACCCTAGTGGTAGCATGGAGTGTCCATTAGGTAATTCCCAAAAGTAGTATATAGCTGGGTCTTGAGGTAAATCGAGTCTAAATTTTTTTTGAGTATTTATTTCCATGTGGCTGTACAAGTTTGTACTCCCACCAGCAATGAAGGAATGCTCTTTGCAAACTGACAACACAGTCCTATTGCTAATGACAACATTCACATAATTCATTGAATATGGAGAAGTTGAGCTGGTGTGTACGTGGAACCTCCATCCCTATGTTCTAGTCTCTTGTATGAAAAGGTACACTACAGGCTACCAAAAGACAAATGTGAACATCAACCTAGTCACAAAACTTTTGATCTTCAATATGTCTTGCTTGCAAAATAAGCTAGAGCAATGGTGGTACAGAACTTGTGGGAGCAGCCAACCCATATCTGATTTAACTTAAGGCCTACTACATAAGAAGAAACACAAATCTGACACTGCTTTTTTAATCAAGAACCAGAGACTAAATAGTCCAAAGACAAAGGTAAAAGTAAACATGACTATGATGTGGGACACTCCTCTGTGTGCTGTGATTACCATTAATGAATAAAGAAACTGCCTTGGCCTATTGATAGGGCAGAACTTAGGTAGGCAGGGAGGACTGGACTGAATGCTGAGAGAAAAAAGGGCAGAGTCAGAGAGATGCCCTGGAGCTGCCTGAGTCAGGCATGCTGAAACTTTGCTGGTAAGCCACTACCATGTGGCAATACACAGATTAATGGAGATGGGTTAAATTAATATGTGAGAGTTAGCCAATAAGAAGCTAGGGCTAATGGGCTAAGCAGTGATTTAAATAATACAGTTTCTGTGTGATTATTTTGGGTCTAAGCTAGCCAGGTGACTGGGAACCAAACAAAAGGCCTTCTTCCAACATGATTAGTCTGAAAAAAAATCAATAAAAAATTATTTCTAATGATATTCTGCTATACTCATAGATCAGTGCCTTATTCAGTCATTAGAGAGACTTCCTTTGGCAGCAAATGGAAATACATGTAGAAACCTACACCCAGGCTTTATGTTATGCAGAAAGAAAATCTAGCTTGTTAATGGTCTCCATCAAATCCCTCCTGTCAGAGCTCAGGAAATTCCCTGGAAGAGGAGAGGGAAAGACTGTAAGAGTCAGAGTGAATGGAGGACACCAAGAAAACCAGGTACTCTGAATCAACTATGAAAGATACATATGAGCTCACAAATAATGAAGTGCAAGCACAGGGCTTACACTGGTCTACACCAGGTCCTCTGCATGTATATTATAACTATTAACTTAGTATTTTTACTGACTGTGAAAACAAGTAAGTATCTGACTCTTTTGCTGCTCCTGGGACTCTTTTCCTCCTGTTGAGTTGTTGTGTACAGTTTTGATATGGAAATTTTTGCTTCATGTTATTATATTTTATTTTGTACATGTTTGTTTTTTATTTCTTAAAAGTCTGTTCATTTCTAATGAGAGACAGAAAAGGAGTGAATCCAGATAGGAGAAGAGGTAGGGAAGAACTGGGAGGAAAAGAAGGAGAAAAAATCATAATCAGAACAGATTGTGTGAGAAAATAATATATTTTCAATAAAATAAAAAACAGAAATATTACTACTATCTGTATATTGATCTTATAACCTATAGATTTTATTTTAACAAATTTTATGTTCTGGTGATTTTTACTGTGTACTTTAGTATTTTATGCAATTAAAATTATTTGAATATAGAGATTATTTAAATACTTTGCTAAATCTTATATTTCTTTATTAAATATTACATATTTCTTGATATATTGTTATTGTTAGAGATTTAAGTTGAATATCTCCTAGTGACAGGATTCAGATCCATAGGCTTCATTTTGTTTGCATTCAATATATATTTCTACAATGTGGCAGTATTTACTTTGATGTTGATGTTATCTGTTAAACCTTTGATAAACAAGCTATAACCCATATAACCACAGAGGTTATGTATAGAGTAAGAGTATAGGGGGAGGGATGGATATTCATAGGAAGGGGAAGTGGAATATATAATTATGGATAAAGTGGTTGGGTAATTGGAACAGGAGGATCGCACAGAAAGGAAGAAGGGGGAGGAAACAGGGAGCAAGCAAAAGAATGCAGGGTAGGAATCTAAAACTCAGGGCCATTTGAGGGATTGTACGGAAAACTAGAACAGTAGAAGTCTCCTAAAATATAAATATGAATGAAAACAATCTGAATGAAATTTCAAAATAAGAAGGGAGATGGAGAACTAACTGGAACTCTCTTGCCACAAAATGAAGCTTCCAAAGCTGAAAATGGGTTATATCTAACTGAGACATTGGCCGAAGGGGAACCATCAGAACCCCAAACAACCCAGGTTATTTCTAACCTGGTCATTCTTCACAAAATCAAGGTAATGTCTTATTACTGAAGATAACACCTTCACAACTTATTGAACATAGATGGACTAGTGTTCATGGTACTTGAAGGCATACTACCAAAGGAGAAAGGTAAGCACCAACCAGGCTACAGAGTCTTCTGTTTAAAATGATGACCTGCCTGCCAGATATGCTACTGAAATAGTGGCACAAAGCTTGTGGTAGTAACCAACCAATATCTTATTGGAGTTAGGGTCAAGTCCATGATATGTAACCTTTCTTTGATACTACTCAGGTATCCAAGAACCAGTGACTAAAAGGCTAGAGACCTAGTGGAAAACCCACATAATATAGTTCTGTTAAAAAAAAACATAGCCATAAAATGACTTCTAAAGACATTCTTTTACAGCCATATGTCATCAGAGAAGTTTCCTCTTGCAGTAGATAAGAACAAATACAAAGACCTAAAACTGGACAATGTGCAGAGTAAGAGACCTTGAAACAGTCGTAAAATTGGTTGTCTCCAGCAAATCCTTCACATCAGGTGTCAGGGCCCCCAGTGGTATAGGAGTAGGCAAGAAAATACAGCAGATGGAAACACATAGGAACTCACAGAGACTATGGCAGCATGCATAAGGTATGCCTGTGTAGTCCTGCATGACCCCACCAGACAGGACCCCAGTGCTGTAGACACAAGCCCCATCCTTAACCCAGAAGTATGTCTGGTTGATAATTACTAATAAATAAAAAATCATTTTTCTCTAATAGAGTCTCAGTAAGAATACAAACCACTCTTAAGGCCAGGTTCCGGCCCAGCAGTAGATGGTCAATACAAAATAAACTCAGTGGCATCTTTGAAGGTTTTGGTTTCATTAGGTTTTGACATACATATTGTTCATACCTTATAGGTCCTTGGCCTATATATCATGACTTCCAGTTTTATGTTTTCTGAAATCCCTGTGGTTATGAACATGTATATAACTTTGTCTACATGTATATCTCATTCTCTTTCTTCTGTTTGTTTTGTCCTATTCTTTATTTACTTTTATCTTATCTTGTTTTATTATTATTTTAAGGTCTATATTTGTATTTGAATGAAAGAGAAAAGATGTAGATTTCAATGGAAGGGGGGTCAGTGAGATTACTTTTGGAGGAGCTGGGGGAGGGGAAAATATGATCACAACATATTGCATGAAAAATTTATTTTCAATAAAAGAAAGAGTGTGCATATGTGTGTATGTTCGTGTGTGTGTGTGTGTGTGTGTGTGTGTGTGTGTGTGTCTTTATTTGAGTCAGGGCCTCAGATGGTACTGCTAAATTTAACTATATAAATTTGAAGAAATTTTAGTTTTTATAAAATTACAAATATGAGAAATGATATAGATAAACAGAAAAGTAGAGTTTAAACTCTAGCAAAAGAAACAACAGAGACCTTCCCAACCTCTAGGTCTGGAGACAGAGGGAAAAGGCACCAGAACTCAGCCAACATCAGAACTCTGACCTTACTCTTTAATTTTTTGAGAAGATCTTCTCACCACACACATGGAAGTCAGTAAAACAATTAAGAATGTACTTTTTTCCTGTGGGAACTAACATCTCTCTTGTCCACTTGAATCACCTCTGTAACTATGAACTCATTTCCACAGAATACTGGCACCCAGGTACTCACAAACTGCAGACTAGCTGCTGTTCGTGAGCATCTTCACACAGAATGGCTTTTTTTATTCAAGACATTTGAGAAAGAACAAGTGACAGAAACACAGTTCTGAGTGCTGAACCCATTAGGTATAAAAAGAGTAAACATTTCAGTCATTCTCAGGACTGACAGGAAACAAAGTGCCTACTGATCATTCAGTTCTTAGTATATCTGATTACAGCATCAGAACAGCAGGTTCTAAGTCAGGGAAACGTCTTCTGGGAGTCTCTAGGGTCATATAGCTAGCTCATTTTAACCAGTAGAAAAAACTTCAGGCTTGTGCTACAGACTCAAGTTAAAAATTCCAGGAAAACACTTAGATTGGTTCAACTTAGATCAATTGGTTATCCCTGGGCTGATTAAAAGTGGTTATCTGTGAAAATTATGACAACATTCATTCAAATGACATAGACAAAAATGGAGATTCCAGGAAAGAAAATGCTGTCTTGGACAGGTAAAAGAATTGATTTCTAACATGGCTTTGAAATAAACATAAGAGTAAACTCACACAGAAACATCAGCGTTTGATCAGAAGGTGAAAAGAATAAATATGAGATAAAAATTTAATTTGGGCAATTTGATGCTTACAGCATCATTGTAACAGACAGGAAAACTGATACCTGGAGAGCTGACACTGACCTGTTGACTTTTGGGGTAAATGGGATAGTGCCTTTAGTATCATTAGGCAATCTAGGCTAATATTTGGGTTATAATTATTTAATAGATAATTAGTCATTTCTTTCGGTAATACATAGATAAAATATTATGAGAAACTAGATTTTTTAAAGTATAAAGAAGAAGTTGATAGAGTTTGAAAGTTATTCAGACAAACCTTATATTAAGTAAAATCTGGAATGTTACCAATGTCCCCTTGAACTGCATAATTCAGATTCATGTTCTTCTAAGACCAGCAATTTCCAGTTTCTTTTTCCTTTAAGACTTGCTTGTGTATGGGTGTGTGCACATATATTCACATGTGTGTGCACCTGTACATGTAGATGTATGACTGTATGTGTGCATACATGCTTGCCCCAATGTATGTATATACATACATGTATGTGTCTGTGTTTGTGTACTTGCATGTGTTTGTCCATACATGTGTCTGAACTATCTGTAAGTTACCTTTTCCCCTTTATATTAAAAGTCAAGTTATTGCAAAATGCTTATAAAAATCCAAAGCAATAAAATTATTAATAGAATCCAGCCACATTCAATCAGATCAATGAAACAACTCTTAAAACTTAAGTTTTCAGGCAGCCATGGAAAAATAAAAGAATGGCAAAATAAATTGGAGACATTTTATTAAAACAAATAATGAATCATGATGGAAATAAAACATAATCAGTACTGACAATGGGGTGTCTCAGAGAGACCTGAAAATACAAAATTATTTCAACTAATAGGAATAGAAGACTAGATTATTCTTGTGAATGTTCAAGTTGAAGATATCATCTATTTTAATAAATAGAACAACAACTTATAAAGAACTGGCAGGCCAAAAATCTTATAAAAAGTGAAGAGAACTTAGCTTTGCAGATAGCACCTCATCTCTGTCATCAAAGAGTAACAGCTATGAGGCTGACTTAAACTTGAATAGTATCATGGGACTATAGGACAGTAGTCAGAGTTCTCAACCAGCCAAAGAGGATCCAAAAGGACTAGTCCAAGGAAATGCAAAATAAAAGGACAGTGTAACTGAACCAAGCTTCACATCAAGTGTGTGGACAGAAAAATTCATGTCTTGAATTAAAATAATGGAATCCTTGTTTATGGTGTCTAAAAAAAGATTCTATCTAGACAAAGACATATTATGTTTCCTTTTGCCTTTGGAATTGTTGTACACTTTTTTATTTATTATGTGTGCATGTATTTGTGAGCATCCATGTGCCTTGGTATAATATGGAAATCAAATGACACTTGTAGAAAGCTGCTCCCCTTTCTATCACGTAGGTTTTACGTATTAAGCTCAAGCAATCAAGCTTGGCAGCAAGTGCATTTGCCCTCTAAGCAAGCAGTCTTTCCAGTCTTTGAAAATATTTTACCAATAATTTCTTCACTTGTGTTTTCAGATAGGGACCTTGTATGACAAAAATATTGAAATAACTGCAATAGTAGAGTGGTGGCAGGTGAGACGAGAAAAGCATGGACTATTTTTAAAATATTCTTTCAACTTTTCAGAGTCTGTCATATTGAATACCAAATGCTTGTTTACTTCTCACTTTAAAAATATTGTTTTTTAAAAAATTATGCAATAATTTTAGTATAATTTCAACCACTTCAATTGCTGCAAGATTATCCACTACTACCCAGTCAACTTCATGCTCTTATTCTGTCTTTAAAAGAAAAAAGAGGTGCACACACAAACCGAAGTTCTCCCCCCCCCAAAAAAACAGTATTTTCGAGACATAATAGATGGACACACATGCACTGTGACACCATGGAAAAAAGCCTACACAAGTTCAAGACAAAAAAATTCCAAGTACAGAAGTGGACACAAAGTTCCACCTATAACCAAAAAGCTACCTGCAATTGCTACCTACTGAAGGAGGGAAAATCAGTTTTTTTTTTCAGTTAAGTGACACTGGATATAGTAAACAAATTCTAGGGTAGGTCTCATACTGAAGAATAATTGGCAACACAAAACAGACCCATTCTCACTTCTTTTTTTAACACTAAAAGTATTTTCATACACTATATTTTATCATACTATTTATTCCTCACCTTCCTTCCCATTCTTTCTTTTTCCTTATCTTTCTAAAAAAAAGTGGAAGAAAAGAAAATCAAGACAGACAAACTAAAAAGAAAAAAAATCAGTATGACAACTAGATAAATAAATGACAAAAAGGTAACAGAAGATGATGAGAAATGGGGAAGGCAAAAATTCAGACATGACTGGAAAGTTTAAAGGAGGCTACTGAGTGTGGGAGGGCTCAAAGAAAGAAAAGAGAGGATGTAGAAGTAGTGAAGAAACAATAAAAACAAACTTTGTTTCTAAAAATGTCATAATGAAACGTAATATTTGTAATCTGATAAAAAAGTAAATAATCAAATTGACAAGCAATAAAGACAGAGTACATTTTCCCTAACAGCTTAGTAGATTTATTTAACCAGCTTCCTTCACATAGAAATATGAGTGAATCACTAAGGTCATCTCTACTTCTCACTTCTCAGACCTTGCTCAAGTTGTACAAGTTGTAGAAACCCAACACAGTCTTTCCTGGTGAGCTCCTCAGAATCTCCCCTGCACACTCCTAGGTTGAATTTTAGGCACAAATTCCAGGCACCAGTTTTGCCTGATAATCTTAGCCCATGTTGTTCATGAGACTACTACAGAAATCCACAACTAATCAAAGAACAGAGAACAACTGATCTTGGGATGCTTATACCCCAATTGAATACATGCAACACTTACACCTAAGACTCAGAAAAAAATTATGAAAGTGGGGACAGAAAAAAATTTTAAATGCCAGAGGACAAGAAAGTCTGCTCAGAAAAGACAAAAATGGTTTTTATATGTGACAGTGAAATTACATTCATGAAATCTCAATATGATTGCTGTTTTAAACTTCCTCTGTAGACCAGGCTGGCCTCAGTCTCAGGGATCTGCCAGCCTCTGCCTCTGGAGAACTGGGATTAAAGGTGTGCCCAACCACATCTGGTTCTAAACTTTTCTTTTAGTTCCTTTTTCCAAATTGGAAACTTAGCTGGGTGGGACTTTTCCTTGAGGTTACAACTCCCGATATTCCATTTCTTTATTTATTTATCTCCTTGAACACATTACTTAATCCCATTCCACTTCCTGGTACTTTTTTCCCCTCAAAATTTACATTTTATAATTTACCTGACTCAACTTGCTCTTTTTCATTATAGATTTTTATAAACATGAACCACACAATATAGTAGTCTATATTAGGCTCTTTTGAGACTTTAGTCTTTTTATTTTATATTTGTTTTGGTTATTCTGGGCTTTTTGTTTTTCCATATGAAGCTGATGGCAATCCTACCAAAAGCAATCTGCAGGTTCAATGCAGTCCCCCCCAAAAAATCCCAGCACAATTCTACACAGTAAATTCTTTTGGTTGGAAAAAGTGACAAATGAAAATGTGACTGCCTGTGTGGTTCTCTTGTGAGTGTCTGACAAACAATTTCAAATCCTGTGTGGGGCACATAATAACAAAACTGATTGGCATGAAAGAGAAGATATTAATGTATTAAAATTAATGATAATAATTTTTTGGATTAAGACCTACTAGCATGAAAATAAAAGATTGTCAATGATGATTTTATAATCCCTATGCACATTTATATTTCTTTTTACTATTTTCTTTGAGAATTTCACCTAAAATTAGCATATTATATCATTTCTTCTCTATCTCTACCTACAAACACCTTACATAATGATTTGCATACTATATTTTAAATTTATGACCTCTTCTTTAATTATTATTAGTATATAGATATATAAGAATCAATACATAGGTATTTATAAATACAACCTGCTGAGTCCACTTAGTGTTCCTATATGTATACATGTTTAGGGCTAATCACTTGGGTTTGGATAACCTATTGGGGACATATCCATAGAGAAGACTGATTTTTCTCTTTCTCAACAGCCATTAATTATCTATAGCTTTTCATCTAGGAGTGGGGCCTTATAAGATTTTCCTGATCCATATTGAGATGTCAATTGTTGTCATTGTTCAGGGTTAACTTAGGCAATTATAGTAGTTGAAAGAAAATGGCCTCCAGAGGGAGTGGCACTAATAGAAGGTATGGTTTTGTTAGAATAGGTATGGCCTTGTTAGAGGCAGTGTGTTATTGTCAGGGTGGTCTCTGAGGTCTCCTATGCTGAAGCTACTCCCAATGTCAAAGTTCTTGTTGCCTTCTGATCAGGATGCAATCAACACTATGTCTGCATATATGTTGCCATGTCACACAATGGTGATGATGGACTGAAAAGGCAAGTCATCCCAAGCATATGTTTTTCCTTCATAAGAGTTGCTGTGATTATGTTGCCTCTTCAAAGCAATAGAAATCCTAACTAAGACAGAAGTTATTGGGGAAAAACTGTTGTGCAAGGCTGTTTAAACCCAAAATAACCACACAGAAAATATATTATTTGCAATTCTGTTGGCCAATAGCTTAAGCATATTGCTAACTAGCTCTTATATCTAGAATTAACCCATTTCCATTATTTTATATTTTACCATGAGGCCCATGGCCTACTGGCAATGTTCCAGCTAGCAGCTAGCATCTTTCCCAGAGAAGCTAGGTAACAAGGAGAACCCTAAGAGAGACATAAGTGAATCCCCCTGGGAAAGGGAAATAGACAAGACCTCTTGAGAAAATTGGAAGTGGGGGGAAGGGAGGGTAGAAGGGGAAGGGAAAGGAGAAGGAGAGGGAGGAGGAAAACATGAGGGAACAAGATGCTCAAAAAGGAGGAAGAACAGAGAGGGCAAGAAAAGAAAGATATCTTGATTGAGGGAGCCGTTAAAGGGATAGAGAGAAACATGGTAGTGGAATATTTCCAAGAATCCCCAAGGATGACCACAGATAAGACACTAAGCAGCAGTGGAGAGGACACCTAAACTAAATATAATTATCATCATAGAACCTTCATCCAGCAATTGAGGGAAGCAGATACAGAGATCTACAGTGAAGCACTGGGCCAAGCTACTGGTGACAAGTCCAAGATGGGAAAGCAATAATATGAGCAAAAGGGTCAAGCCCATGATGATAATATGCACAGAAACAGCTAACCTGAACTAGTGAGAGCTCACTGACTCTGGATTGGTAGTGGGGGAACCTGCATAGTGTGGGACCAAACTAGGCTCAATGAATATGGGAGACATTTGTGAGGCGTGGGTAATCTGTGGGGCCACTGGCAATGGGACCAGGATTTACCTATCACTAGTGCCTGAACTGGCACCTTGGAGCACATTCTCTTTGGTGGCATACTTTGTTCAGTCTAGATATAGGGAGGAAAACCTTGCCTTGATGTGAAGTGTCAGACCTGACTCCCCAAGGGAAGCCTAACCCTTTCTGAGGAATTGATGGAGGAAAAGGGGAAGTGGGAGAAGAGGAGGGAATATGAACAGGGATAACTATGTAAAATAAGAAAAGATTGTATTTACAAATTCATAATAAAAAAGAATCTGCAAAAAAAGAATTTTCTGAAAAAATCTTAATCTATTCAGAAAGTTTAATAACAAGTAAGAGAACATAATCTTTATCTGGTCCTTAAGAATGGGTTTTAAGTAGCCTTTAACAGTCCTTTTGATTTTATTTGGCATCTTTCTTCTTAGTCTAAGAGTCTCATTGGTTTAGTTTCAAAAATTAGCATTTTTGGTTGACTTTTTCTATGGCATATTAATTCTCTGTTGCTGCTCTAATCTTTAGTGTTCTACTCTTTCAGTTGATTTTATATTTCATCTATTTTTCTGCTAGTCAAATAGAAAATGAAATCATACTCAAAGAAGTCCTCAGTTTTACTTTTAATATTGACATTTGAATAGATCCCCTTTATTTCTTCATGCATATTAACTGCAGACTTTGCTTTCTCTTATTAGCAGTCAAACTTTGTTCTAATTTTATACCATTACTGCCAGAAATGTTGGCACATAACTGTAATCACAGCAGTTGGAGGTCAAGGAAAGAAAAATATACAATTGTGTTTGAGACAAGTCTAGGCTACACAATAAGTCCTGCCTAAAAATAATACTAGTAAATTCCAGTATAGACTTCCCAGATCAAGAAAATGTATTTCCTGACTCAACATACTCCAGACAGTACAATAACAAATGTCCTGGCATGCCCTGGCGAGCCAGCCATGCCAGAGACTGAGTGCACCCCTCCCGTCCATACCCTTCTTGGGGCTGAGAAGATATCTGTGGAACAGGTTACCATCCAGAATCATGGATAAATTCATATTCTATACTTCCACCTGAAGCTACATTAGTGTCAGTGGGCCATGCTGACCCAAAGGGCCTTATTGATCTGTGTGGCCTGAACTTCCACCTGAGGCCATGGTGATATCTGGGCCTGTGCTGTTGCCAATGGCCATGTCTGGCTTCATTGTTCTGCAGCAACTGCTATCTGTGTTGATAACTATGCCTGTTTTACTAGCAAAGTCCATATGGATGCTCATGGTCTGTGACTGCAGCCTAAAGCCACTTTCATGTTTGTAGGCTGTGCTGCCACCTGGGGCTATATTGATGTACATGGCCTGCTATGCCACCTGAGACAATGTTGATGTTTGTGGTCTGGTCAACTTATAAGGGTCCTATCTGGATCTGTGGTATTACTGCAGCAGAGGGCTATGTTTGTGGTCTGTGTTGTTGCCAGAAACTATTGAAGCAGCTACTGCTGCCTATGAAGAGCAAGGAGATACTTTTTACAGTTATATCAATGAATATAGACGCATAGTTGAGAGGGAGAGATATGGAAGACTTCTGTGAAAATTCCTAGCCCCCCTTCACTCCCAAAAGAATAAGTTTAGACAGGAAGTCACTGAAGAGAACTCTTAAAAAGTAAACCAGAGATGTTAAAGACAACCTATCCACAACTGATGGCTTCTGAGAGATTTGTGGGAAGGGAAGAACTCAGTTCCGTTAAAGTGGTAGGGAAAAAAAGTGGTAGGTAACTAAGAATTTGACCATGCTCTACTTTATATATACAAAGTAGACTTTCTTTTTATATTTATATGTTTATTATTTTACTTCTTTTGTGTGGAGGTCATAGCCTCCATAGGCTCATGTGTTTGAATGCTTGGCTCATAGGAGTGGCACTATTAGGAGATGTAGCTATGTTGGTATAGTATGGTCTTATTGGAGGAAGTGTTTTATTGTGGGGCCAGACTTTGAGGTTCCATATATGCTCAAGGTATATGCAGTCTTCACTTTTACTATCTGAAGATCAAAATATAGAACTCTCGGTTGCTTCTCTAGCAAGATTATTCTCTGTATGCTGTCATGCTTCCCACCATGATGATAATGGACTAAAGCTCTAAAACTGAAAGCAAGCCCCAATTAAATGTTATTATTTACAGTAGTTGCTGTGGTCATGGTATATCTTTGCAACAACAGAAACCCTAAGACAATTATTAAATCAAATATCCAAACAACCAAAGTGAGATGGGTTAATATTAATGGAATATTTAATGCATTTTTTTCTAATAAGGGGAATTGAATTGATATGGAAGAATAAGGGTTCTATTGTATCAGGTAGATTGTCAAGATTTTTCCTTGTCTTCTTTTTTACGAAAATAAATATGCTTACCAAGAACTACCTCTGTCAAGAATATGTCATGTGCAGTTGAGAAGATCTCAGAGGAAAATATCTGTATATACTAAATACTCTATCTATGCATTAAAATTTGGAAATTATAAATTCCCCAGTAATCCAATAAATCTAAGGTTTTCCACATTTGTGTAGTAGATGTTCTACGAATTCACACTGATTTTAGTACTTGGAAGAGTAGCAGCACTTCATAAATCTCAGCACTGTAGTCACTGTGGTGACCACGGTTATGATATGCCTGGAGAAACATCGCATGAACCCAAATAAGAAGAATATATACTTGAAACAAATATTAGAGGCATTGTAAGGAATGATTCAATTCAAGCAGATTTTATTATCCCAATATACTCTCTAAATTTCTGTTTCTTTAAACAGAAAGAAGATTCTTTGTGAAAATGTCATTAGATTTTGAAAATTATCTATACTGAGAATAGAAAATTATGCTTATCATCTGTGTCAAATCAAATTAAGCAAGAGTGGATGGCTGGATAGCCTTTAGAGAAGGCTTATTACAGTACTATGTCTTCTCCAAATGGAAAACAGTAAAGGCACTGAACTCTTAGAAAAAAATCAAGAGCCTTCATCTAAAGAGATAGAAGACATTGATTTATGTGCAAATAGATTTTTGGACTTGCACATGAAACACTGAAGAAATTTCTAATTGATCATTTTAATGTTCAAATGAATAAGCAATATCAAGAGAGATAAACATTTATGAAGGAGAATGAGAAGAATATGGAGAAGGAAAAGAGTGCAAAACAGTGTGAAAATAGCTATCAAAGCAAAATTATTTGCGGTGTTAGTCAGAGCTGAATGGCTCCATGGAATTCTCTATGACTTATTTAAATATAAGCCAGCTTGAATGGCCATGTTCTTTTCTTGCTGTAACCTTCAGCTTTCTGCATGTAAGCACTTGGAATGCAGTTATATGGTTGAGTCATTAAAGACTCCTGTTTTACATGGACCAAAAAAGGAGAAAAGTTGGAACTTCAAGAGAATAATAGTAATAAAAAGTATGATATCTGAGTTGGACAAGAAATAAGGTTTCTATAAGTGAGTTTACTAGGCAAGAAGAATGTGCTGAATATCTAAAATTTTTAATTAGTGTTAGGAAGTTTTACAGTAGGATAACTTAAGCTTTGGGTGATTTAACATGGAAATGATCAAATAGTTGGGACAAATGAAAGATTTAAAACCCATTGCAATTTCTGCTAAAAACAAGTTGTGTAGCATCAGGCCACTTGTTCGTTCCTGGCTGCTCAGCCCCGAAATAATCACACAGAAAATGTATTAATTAAATCACTGCTTGGCCCATTAGCTCTAGCTTTTTATTGGCTGTTACATTTTAATTTAACCCATTTCTATTAATCTGTATATTTCCATGTGGCAGTAGCTTATCAGCAAAGATTCGGCATGTCTTACTCTGGTAGCAGCTCTATGGAGGCTTCCTGACTTCACCCTTCTTTCTCCCAGCATTCCATTTAGTTTTTCCTGCCTTGCTCTGTTCCCCTACAGCTCTGCAAAGCAGTTCCTTTATTAACCAAAGAAAGCATCACATAGACAGAAGGACCTCCTACACTAAAGTTGCAGGAAAGATGTAGACATACAAGCTTGGCAACCAGTGAAGGGAAGGTATTTCTAAAGAAATGATGAACAGAAAACCAAGATTCTAGTATATTTGATGAGACAGGTGCTGGGATTTTGATGTCACTAAGAATGAAAGTTTGAGTTGAAAAGAAGAAAAAATTTCTTTATCTATTCTTCTGTGGAGATACATCTAGGTTGTTTCTGGTCTCTGGCTAGTTTGAATAAAGCTGTAATGAATAGTGTCCTTGTGGTAGGATGGAGCATGATTTGAGTATAAGTCTAAAACTGGTATAGTGGGTCTTGAGGTCAATTGATTCACAATTTTCTGAGGAGCTACTATATTGATTTCCATAATGTTCTATGAGTTTGCACTCCTACCATCAATGGAAAAGTGCTCTCCTCACTCTTTATTGTTGCCAGTATGACCTGTCTCTTGTGTTACTAGTTATAGTCATTCTGACAAATATAAGATGGAATCTCAAAGTAGTTTTGATTTACATTTCCTTGATTACTAAGGAAATTAAACATTTCTATAAACATTTCTCAGCCATTTGAGATTCCTCTGAGAATTTTATTTTGATCTATATCTCATTTTCAATTGCATTATTAGCTTTATTTATGTTAGTTTCTTGAGTTCTCTGTATATTTTAAATATTAGCCCTCTGTCAAAAGTGGGGTTGGTGAAAATCTTTTCCCATTCTGCATGCTGCCATATTTTTGTCTTATTGATGGTGACTTTACAGAAACCCCTTAATTTCATGAGGTTCTATTTTTTGGTTGTTGTTCTTAATGTCTTTGCTACTGGTGTTCTGTTAGGAAGCTGTGTCCTGTGACAATAAGTTCAAGGATAAATCAGTTTGTCTTCGTCTCATGCTGATATCTAGTTATCAGCACCATTTGTTGAATATGCTTTCCTTTCTCCATTATGTATTTTGTCTTCTTTATCAAAAAATCTGGTGTCTATATATGTGTGTTTACATCTGGGTATTTGATTCAGTTCCATTGATCAATATGTCTGCTGAAATCAAGGATGATGATACCTTTGGATGTCCTTTCATTGTACAGGATTGTTTTAGTTATCCTTGGTTTTGTGTGTCTCCATTAGAAGTTAAGTATTGTCTTTTCGATGTCTGTAAGAAATTGTGTTAGAAATTTGATGGGGATTGTGTTGAATCTGTAGAATCCTTTTGATAGAATGGATATTTTTACTGTGATAATCCCACCAATCCATGAGCATGGGAGATCTACCAATCTTTTGATATCTCTTTCAATTTCTTTCTTCAAAGTCTTGAAGTTATTGTCCTACAAAACTTTCACTTATTTTGTCAGAGTTACTCCCAAGATATATATTATTTGTGGCTATTGTGAAGGGTATTATTTCCCTAATTTCTTTCTTAGTCCATTTTTTATTTGTATATAAGAGGGATATGAAGTTTTTTGAATTAACATTATATCCAGTTACTTAACTAAAGATTTTTATAAGCTGTAGACATTCCCTAGTACAATTTTGGGGGTTACCTATGTATATTATCATATTATCATATCATCTGCAGATAATGATACTTGTGGTACATTTAAGCAATGGAATCTTACTCAGTTGTTAAAAACAATGATATCATGAAATTTGCAGACAATGAAGTTTGAAGATATAATCCTAACTGAAGTAATTAAGACACAGAATGATGAACATGGTATATACTCACTTATAACTGGACATTATTACTTATAAGTAGTCATATTGCTTAGCAGATTAAAGATTCATGTGCTCATAAAAAGGTAGACATATTCAGTAAAGACAGATTAAGATTTAAGAAAACTCTAAATGGTTTACAATGTATTTAAAAGTATACGTAGGCTTCGGGAGAAGAGAAAAAGGATTGAAAAAGTCCTTACAAAGAAATAGAATATTTGGTTATTGTGGCACACACCTTTAATCCTAGGACTTGGGAGACAGAGGGGTTAAACATCTTTGAGTTTGAGGCTTGCCTGGTCTACAGAATAAGTTCCAGGACAACCAAAGATACACAGAGGCATCTTGCCTTAAAAAATTTAAAAAATAAAAACAAAATAAATAGAGTAAAAAAAGACACATAAAGATGGAAAATACACAGAGAATATGAATGAAATTCCACCATCTGGGAGATAGAGGCAGGCAGATCTCTGCTGTTGGAAATCCTTCAACAAATAGCCTTTAAAATGCCAGCTTTCTTTGGTCATTGTCTGATGTACTATGAATGCAGATGCAAAGTGTGCACCGGTCTCTTGGCTGCTCTATTTGGTTCCACTTCCCTCCTTACACAGAGGACTGCTGATCACTGCTTTTTCTATGAGTCTACCCCCCCAAAAAAAACCCTTTATTATGCTCCATTTTTGGTTAGTGTGGGATTATTTTATTATAAATTGCAACAGATGGGCTCCAACGTGGGCTGACTAAAACCAGAGAGAGTTTGGGAAGGAATTCTAGACACAAAAGAAGAGAATTAAACATAGCTTCTTGGTAGCAGCATTTTCTCCAGTATGCTTTATTTGCTAGAAGCAAGTCGAGGCACAATTCCATGAAGAAAAGGCTTCCAGACTCAGCAATAGCGACAAAAACTATGCAGCTCCTTTAAGAAGGCTTCCTGGCTCATGCAAGTTGCAAGAATAGTTCTAGCTCTTTCAGGGAGTCCTGTACTTAAATAGTGACTATGAGCAGCATGTTATAAATTGCTTAATAACAACATAGATCTATTGCATCCCTGGAGCTATGGTGGTATGCATGGCTCACAGAGGCAGTGAACATACCTCCATGTTGGACTGGGTAGAATAAACAGACAGGACATCTGTGTTGGTCCTAGCCATGACCATTTAGCATTTTTTTAAAAAAACAAGCATCCTCTGTCCACAGAACTCTGTAAGTATGAGGCCAGCCAGGTACAGAGTGAGTTCCGGCACAGGCAACGATACATAGAGGGACCCTGTTTCAAGAAATCAAATAATAAATATAAAATAGAGAAAAAAGCCATGTAAACATGGAAAATACAAAAAAGAACATGGATACTGTATGCTATTATGTTGTCTTTGAATTGTTTGACTGCTGAGAAAGGAGCAACAACTGCTAAAAGACATGTGATTATAAATCTACTAGATTAATCCAACCTATTTATTTTGAAAATGCTTTGACTTCAAAATTTAAGTCAAAAGATATGTTAGGAGAAGAGTTTTGCTTTTGTTTCCACAGGAAATTAGAGGCTATGGATTCATTCTGAGTTAAGATAAATAAAGTTTAGTCAAAGAAGATCCACTGAAAAAATTTCCAATTGAACAAATTGTCCAAATCCAATGTTTCATAACACCTCTATTACAGTTTCCTCTGAGTTCTACATACAGAACAGCCTCAAGACTGTGAGCTGACATGATCCAGTCTCACAGAACACACTAGTCATGACTTGACCATAATCCTAAATTTTCTTTAGGTGCCTATAAGATTACCAGTGCCCCCAATTAGCAGAAAATGGCCTAGAAAATAATGCCCACATTTGGATTATGGATATTGGTCTTTGTTTAGTGTATTGGTTGCAACTTGTTATGGATAATGCTCAGAAAAAAAGGCTAAACAAAGGAGATTAGAAACAGGGTCTTGTTTTGAGAAAAAAAGGGGAAAATGTTGTGGGATAATGCTCTTGTAGACTCTAAAGATTTGTCACTCATATCGGTTTAATAAAATGCTGATTCACCAGTAGCCAGGTAGGAAGTATAGGTGGGCCAACTAGCTAGAAGAATTCTGGGGAGAGGAAAGGCAGAGGCATAGTCACCAGTCAGATGCAGAGACAACAAGATAATAATGCTGCACTGAGAAAGTATACCAAACCACATGGATAAACATAGACAAGAATTATGGATTAATTTAAATTGTAAAAGATAGTTAATAGTAAGATTGAGCTAATAGGCCAAACAGCATATAATTAATATAATCCTCTGTGTGTTTTTTTGGGACTAAATAACTTTAGGGATGAGCAGGACAGAAATTTTCTTCAACAATCAAGGGAGAACACATAGACCTCCTAGGGAAGGTAAAATAGAATGCATGTTTCAGGTGGACTTGGATCTGGTAGGAAAGATCAGGAGAAATTAGGTAGGGGTGAGAGAGATGGAGGGAGAGAATACTGGGAGAAACTGGAATTGGGAGGTGATATAGAAACACAGTGCACTGAAAACTCCCTGGAATCTATGAGAGTAACCTTAGTAAAGTCTCCTATTAATGTGGGATACAGGGTCCAAACTGGCCATTCTTTATAACTAGACAATGCTTCTAGCATTAGGACTGGGACATCAACCCACCTGTGTTGTGGGGTGATCTTTTTGTATATTATTAAGATGTGTATTTGCCTAAAGTGCCTTATGATTTGTTTAACAAAGAGATGAATGACCAATAGTTAGCAAGAAGGATAAGTGACATTTCTGGGAAAAAAAGAGGAACTCAGGAAGAAATTAGGCACTTGAGAGATGCCGGAGTAATGCAGACTGGATCGAGTCAGACATACAGAATGGAGGCTAGGTGAAAAATGCCATGTGGCAGAATGCAGATTAAAAAATATGGCTTAATTAAGTGTTTTTTCGCTTTTTTTGATTTTTTTGAGACAAGATTTCTCTGAGTAATAGTCTTAGCTGTCCTGGAACTTTCTTTGTAGAACAAGCTGACCTCAGACTCACAGAGATCTACCTGCCTCTGCTTCCCAAGTGCTCGAATTAAAGGTGTCTGCCACTACCACTCAGCAGTTAATTAAGTTATAAAAGCTAGCTGGGGACAAGCCTAAGTTAAAAAGCCCAAAGTTTCATAATTAATAAGAAGTCTTCATTTCATTATTTGTGAACTGACAGTTCTAAAGGAAAATCAAGTTACATGGTTTACAAAAACCTTCAGCCTTCAATTTGTCCTGCATTCAAGATATGCTATGGTAATGGGGGCACAGAATTTGTAGAAGTGTACAACTCAAGGCTGGTCCAACTTGTGACCCATGTCTTGAGAGGGTGCTCATGCCTGCTACTGCCAGGAACTTAAGGAAGGGCAACCCAGAGACCTAGGAAAGAACCAAACTTGACAGGTAAAAAGTAGGTGAAATGACTCATAGTGTTATTCTGCTATACTCATAGATTGGTGTCTATTCCAGTTGTAATTGGAGGGACATAATCCAGCAACTCATGAAGGCAGATACAGAGACCTATAGTCAAACACTAGGTAGAGCCAGAGGAACACCATAGAAGATGAGGAGGAAGGATTGTAGGATTCAGAGAGTTCAAGGACACCATAATAACCTGGGAGTACAGAATCAACTAAACAGAGCTCATAGGGGCTCACAGAAACTGAAATAAAAAACAAGGTCTCAATTAGGTCCTCTGTATATATCTTATGGTTACACAACTTGGTATTCTTGTGGGACTCTCAGCAATGAAAGTGGGGTTCTTTCTGAATTTTTTTCCTGTGTTTGGAACCCTTATCCTTATGCTAGATCACCACATCCAGCCATGATATGAGAATTTGTGCTCAGTCTAACTAAATCCTTTTAAGCCATATTCAGTAAGAGACTTGATTTTTTTAAAAAAGGAAAACAAAGGAAGGGTTGATCTTGGTGAGAGGGAAGGTTGAGGGGAGGGACTTGGCAGAGTTGAGTGACGGAAACTGCAGTCAGATTGTATGTGTATGAGAAAAGAATAAAAAAAAAGAAGCAAAGCCAAAGAAACGGAAAGAATAGAAAAGAAGGCAAAATTGTGAGAAAGAAACTCTTAGTGAATGATGGAGAGGAGCCAGGAAACCAGTAGACTCCAGCAGCAAGAGGAGGCAATGACTATCCTGAACTATATCCATGAGTCGATCAATCAACTCTGTACCTGGTCTATGTCCACAAAGTCTTCAAATGAAGGTTTTAAGAGTCCCCCCTCCCCTTTAGCAATTCACAACCAAAGTGGAGCTTCTGAGTAGACTAGAAAGAAACAGTCCTTCGTACTTATTTCCTAAATTGCTTCCCTCTATGAAGACAACTGTAGTTTGAGTCTGTTAGTTCATTTCCAAACTGCCCTGACCAAAAATAATCACACAGAAACCTTATTATTTGCAATACTGTTTAGCCAATCACTTAACTATATTACTAGCTAACTTTTAAATCTTAAATTAGCCCATTTCTCTTATTTTACATTTTACCATAAGGCTTTTGGCATACCAGCAAGATTCCAGCTGGCAGCTATTGTCTTTTTCCTCTGCACCTACATGGCTTCTCACTGACTCCGCCTACTCTTTCCTCCTCTATCTGCTTGGAATACCCATCTTGCTTTATTCTGCTAAGCCACTGGCTGAAGAAGCTTTATTCATTAATCAATAAAAGCAATACATAGAGAGATGGACTTCCCACACCAGACAACTGATTGCTGAAGGCAACCTACCCCACTAGGAGACTCTTGTTCTCAAATTTTCTAGTAACTCTTTATTTTCTCCAAAGGGAAAAATTTAGACTCCTATACTATTTCTTAAGGTCTCTCTGTATTCTACTTACATCTTTATGCAAATAAAAATATTTTTAAAGTACTGCCTCAAATTTTTTGTACTTTGAGTATGTCATAATTTTGCTTACTGACTGAAAACCTGATAAAAATTAGACGCCATTAGAATCCTCAAAAACTTAATAACTGAGAAGTAGTGATGAGAAATAAGAACTTATCCTGCCATCTGGCTCTGAAGCCTGTGGTGCACAGAAGGGAAACAATGCTTTCAATGAAAGGATTTCATGGGGTAAATTTTCAGCGAAAAGTTATAAATATACTAGTCAAAAAGAATTGGGAATAAAGAGAAGATAGCAAGAAATAAATAATGTCCAAAATTTCTTAAATTTTGTAGAACAGTAAGAAAACAATAGTAGTTGCTAATATACTATTCTTCAAGACATCAAAATGATTACCAAGAAGTTTTTACTTAGGAAAGAATAGTCCTACTTCTCAGTTTCAAAGGATGCCAACTCCAAAGTTTCACCTCAGTTTCAAATCTCAGCTACACAGAGTGTGGCCATCAGAAATCTTGGAGGAATAAGAATTACAGAAGCATTGTAGCTACTTCATTGAGTTTTGCAGTGAGAACCATGTCCCATCGAACTCAGAAACAATAATATCAATCTGAGAAGAACTGTTCTCTAGTTTTGATATGCAAACATATCTGGCTTACTAGGCTTAGAACTTGTGTAATACTAGTAGCTACTACTTCATTGAATATATATTATCTAGATTAAAATAGCTTTAAGTCTGCAAAAATGGATTTTGCTTCAAGATAAATTATGCCCTAAGGGCTTCTTTTGTCTCATTTTAATATTTAAATGAGATGGCAGACTTATAATTTAGGGGGTAATGTTAAGTGCAGCAAAATAAAACTTCTAAAACTGTTGAGGGTGATGTGTGAGCCTTCTAGCAACAATGATTTGAATTCCAGATGCCTCAGAGGAAATATTATATATTGAATGCTTGTGTATCTCTAATATTCAAATGTCAAACCAATAACCATTAATGAGGATGTTATTTGTAGGGCCTATAGAAGATTAGATTTAGATGAAATAATGAGGGTATAACTTCAATGATGAGATTTGTGCCCCTAAGCAAAGAGCAAGATTGTCTTTTCATCATATGAAGATAGACTGATAAGAAAGCTGCCAAAATCCATCAATATTGACATCACTGGAAACTGACTCTTTAAGTACCTTGTGTTTGAATTTTCCATATTCCAGAACTGTGGGAAATAAATAACAGTAGTTTAAGCATCTAATATCTTGGATATTTTTTGATAGCAGCTCAAGCTGAATAATACATAAAGGTATTAGACAATCACAGAGCAAGGATTCTAGAAGGTATAGCTGCAAGGTTTGTAATAAAGAATAGATTAGACTATATAGAGGAGAATGTAGAAAGGATTTCAGGTCACACTGTATGTTTATAAAGTTTAGGGATTCTGAGGAGAAATATCATACTTCTAGAGGTAGATGGAATTTGGGTTATATAGCATGACAATATGGTCCCAAATACCACCCAGTCTGTAATTAAGAATTCAACATTTGAATTTTAGGGGTATAAAAGCATTCCATCAATTGCATTTTTCCTGACTCACCCCAAATTTATGTTAATATTGCTACTCACTGCTTGTATCACCAACAATTTTTCAGAAACAGCAGAGTAGCATTACTTCTATAGATTTTATTCAGTGATCTAGCCAAAAGACAGCCATGTATAAATATTATCTAGCAACTGAATGAAAGTTCAGTAAGACAGAAGAAGTTGGGTTCATTTAAAAGCTGATAGAAAATAATTCAACATCTTGAAATTTGCAGGCAAATGGATGGAGCTAGAAAACATATCAAGTGAGGTAACCCAGACTGAGAAAGACAATTATCACATGTACTCAATCACATATGTTTTTAAACATAAAGTAAAGAAAACCAACCTACAGATCACAATCTCAGAGAACCTAGACAACAATGAGGACCCTAAAGAGATATACATGGATCTAAGCTACATGGGAAGTAGAAAAAGACATGATCTCCTGAGTAAATTGGGAGCATGGGGACCATGAGAGAGGGTTGAAGAGGAGGGGAAAAAGGAGGGGAGCAGAGAAAATGGACATCTCAATAAAATCAATAAAAATTAGTTGAGTACAAGACAAAAGATGAAAAACTTTGAATGGAGATCAACAAGAATGAGAGGCCATAGATGTAGCTGGACAAAATGTGACCCTGAACATAAGTGATGAGACTGGCCTCACTCATCCTGATACAGGGTGATGTAGTGATAGGAGTGGAGGGCTGCATCCCACCACCCAGCTAGCTTTACCCAAAATAATTACACAGAAACTGTACTCTTTTAAACGCTGCCTGGCCTGTTAGCTCTAGCCTCTTACTGGCTAACTTTCACATCTTGATTAACCCATTTCTATTAATTTGTGTAGCACCACAAGGTGGTGACTTACTGGGCACATCCATCTTGGGCCAAAGCTTCATGGAGTCTTCCTGCCTCTGCTTTCTTTCTCCCACAATTCTGGTCTGTCTTCCCCACCTACCTATGTTCTGACCTATCAGGCCAAGCAGTTTTCTTTATTAATTAACCAATGAAAGCAACAGATGTCCTACATCAGGGTGACATTTTGCTAAGATGACATAGGGTTCTGCTGATGACAACTGAATCTACAGCCATGTTGATAATGGCATATGATTTATTTCACTTACTAGCTACTTACAATAAGTTATTACTGAGATGACAATCTCTGTGATGGGTGGGCCTTTATCCTCTTTAGCATTTTTCTTAGTCACCACTTGATGTTCCCCTAGTGTGTCTTCTTTGGTTTGCTTTGAATGTGACTGGTGGTTCTTAACTTTCAGGAGAACTGTACAAAATAATATTTCCCAGGAATCTGAACACTCAAATTAGAAAATAAATACAGGTGTGATTAAAGTCTTTTGCCTTTCAAGGCAAGAAGTCTCTGTTCTGCAGATGAGGGAGAGGCTCTGACGATCCTACCTCTACTGAAGGAACTAAGGAAAGGTAATAGTTGTTGAAGAAAGGAGAATCATTCCCCTTTGGGGACACAGCCACTGGCAGGTAGTTTGTGCCCCAACAGATGGCCACATACCCCATGTGTATATGGAAAACACTAATTTGATTCAGAGAAATAAAAAGATAACATAAAGGAAAATGAGATGGGAGAACTATTAAAACTTTCAGAGAGATAGTTTTAGATATATATAAATGATATATATTGTATAAGCACTCAAACATTTCCAGGAATAATTTTTAAAAAAATGAAAGTGTTTATGCTGTGATGTTAGACATCTCAAACTCCCATGAACATAGGAGTATGCAAATGAGTTCCTTCAAATATTGTGGTGTATTTCTTGTAGACTATATTTAACATCCCCTGCAATATCAAATAATGATGCTACTAGTTATACTTGCCCCTAGGAAAGTAATATCCACAGAACACCAGGAAAATGATTGAACATCCAAAACCGAGTAATCATAATGATGACAAAGTAAAACTCAAGAAGTAGTGGTATTCACCTAAAAGGTCTAAAGTAAGGGGACACAGTTCAAAATAAAACTAGACAGACTGCCTGATTAAATTGAAGCTCCAAGAGATAACAGGGTTCAAAACACAAGGAATATAGCCAAAATAACTCTCTAACATCCAAGACAAGTAAAAATGAATGTAAATATAAAAAGCATAAAAGATAAAAAGGTATAAAACATAAACAAAGAAAGTACAAAATAATGAACATGGTATGTAAAGAAAACCTACGAAGATGTTCAAACATTGGGGTTTGTGTTAATTGTCAACTGCACATAATCTAGAATCTTTTGAGAAAAATATTCCCAATAAGGGATTGCCTTGATCAGGTTGGGTGTTGGCACACCTTTGAGATGTTATCTTAATAAGAATGATTGTTGTAAATATTTCTATCCTATTTGTATCATCATATGATGACTGTGTCCTGGACTATACAATAATAGAGAAAGCAAGCTGAGTACTAGGAAGCATTTGTGCATTCATTTCTCTCTGCTCTTGACTATGACTGTGACTAGCTGTGACCTTGATTTGAAGTGTCATATATATGCATACATCCCATCTAAGAGAAGAAGTAAAGTTTACCTGAAGAAAAGACAGTATTACCTAGGTCACGAGGAATCAGAAATGCTGAAACATCATAACTGATCTTATGGTTATGGAGGCAGACTTAATCCTGAATAGTCTAACAGTCCTAGTCCTAAACACTACTACACACCAGTAGGATGCAACCTCACATGGCTTAAAGTTTCCACAGTAAGATTAATCAGGTTTAGCATCAAAATGCCAAATGGGCACAAAACCCATTCTATTTTTAATTTTTAATTGTACAAAACAATAGGTTTACATATGGTATGTTTATATATATGTATGAGCTAATGATTTAATCAGAATCACCCTACTACGCTTATCACTTTCTCTTTCTTCTTCCTTCTGGTTACCATTTGCTTCCCAAATAGTACATTCAGGATACATAGGTAGTTAGTTAATTAGTTAGGTAGGTAGGTAGGTAGATAGCCATACATGCATACATACATACACACATACTTACAAACACACTACCCAGATGATAGACAGATCCACACAGTAGAAAACATTGCACATTTACTCTTACTTCCATTATCTTCTCTTGTCCTTTAGTTCCCTTTCCTCTCCACATAGTCCAGTATATTTGTATACACAAATATACATACTCTTACAGCACAATTGAAAAACAGGAATGTTTATCTTTGTTAGTCTGGACAAAGCCTATTCTTAAACAATTAGGATATTTCTCACATCCCACTGAATGTTTGCAGAATCTAGACATTTTTCCATATTCCAAAAGTCATTTTCAACAAACTTCCACTTCCCTAAAAAAGAAACCTTGGGTATCAGCCTTAATGGGCATCATTGCTTCCTATTATTCTGTTTTTTTCCAAATTGCTCTCCAAATCTCAATAAAATAGGGCCATCACCAGCTAAAGACTTGAGTCCACTATGTCCTTCAAAATTGGTCTGCTGTAGAGCTCTCAATCTGGTTCACCAATTACAACACATTTATCTGCATAAAAGCAGTTCTCTTAATTGGCCCATAGAAATATTGTACCAGAGCCTGAAAGTCCTTCTTCAATTATAAAAACTTATTTGGTAATATCTGTAAAGTTGGTTCTTTTTCTTTTCAACCACTAAAACATCAGTCCCCTTTCTATAAAAGAAAATATGTTTGCCCAAGAGAAGACTATGAACTTCTGAAACACAACGAAAAAGAATTCACCTCTAAAAAAATGCAAAGCAACAAAACAAAAACAACTGATTCCCCCCCCTCCCCAAAATCATAAAGGCTTTTAGCCCTTTTCCAGTATGGGTAGAGGGTGGGCAGAAGGAGTAAGTTTACTCCTATCCCTTCTTGATTAGGAAACCAGTTCTGTTGCACATCCAACAGGGAAAGAAATTCTTTATGGCTGAGAGAGTTCAAAATAAATGAAGCTGTACATAGTACAATGTTCTTCACCATCACTACTTGCTTAAATCCAGAGAAACTGTACTGACAGAAAGCAGAGGTAATTTCATATCAACAATGTGTTTACTCCTTGAGACTGTGGGCTGGTTAGCACACCTGAGATTAGCTTGAGTACCTGTGTGTCTTGTATATAGGTGTCATAAGTGTTGGAGACTCTAATACAGATAGAAGTGTCTCCTAGAGGTACTGAAAAGAAAGTAGTCATCAGATTTCCTGGCAGGTAGGAAGTGTGGTGATGGGATGGGGTAAAATGTGGGGTCCAGTGACCCACACCCAATTATCAGGGTAGGAGACAACCCCAGCAAATGATCAGCCTGTGCTTCAACAGTGACACCCTGTGGCAGCAACAGTGACAAGAATAATAGAGTATGACATTCATTTCTGGTTGCTTATTGTAAGACTGTTGGCACTTCAGCAGGGTCAGAAATCCTCACACCTCATATTGCTTGTGTGTGAACTTGTACATGTATTTATTTTCAAATGCATGCATATGATTTTCATGTACTTGTATGTGTGTGTGTACACTGAAGGTCAAATTTGCCAAGAATATGATGCAAGAGAAATACAAGGAAGAAAAACTTTCAAAAATTGTAAAAAAGAAGAAGGGGCCAGAAGGTTGGTACAGAATGTAGAAACACCTTCCAGGGGGCTTGCCAACTTGGGTTTGATCCCCAGAATATCCTCTGTGTGCCATGACATGTACACACACACACACACACACACACACACACACACACACACACACACCAAAATAAATAAATAAAAACTGTAGAAGAGTTTAGTTAGTTTACTTTGAATAGTAACAGAAATACTACTGTATTTTGGAGTCTTAGTGATAGGTTAACTTTCAACACTCAGGATGCCCAGTTGCCAGAAGTTATAACAAGGAATACTCCACACAGGAAGCAGTGAAACTGACTTTGGCTTTAGGCATGCTTGTTTCATTAAGGACTTTGACCTTTAACAGTTTTAGTTTCCATTCCTTGATTACAACAATGATGAGATACAGGACTGATATAATTAAAGTCATTATATGTCACTGTGCTGAGAAATTTTAATTTACTTTATCCTTTAAATATGGTGAGTTGATACTTAAGTAGCATGGGGAATTGATGCTTATGCTATCAGAATAAGAGTTTCCAGCTTAGATCAGAATTGACTACACATCTGTACAGTGACAAATTTAGATGTAAAGATGTAAAATAAAAAAAATTTAGATGTAAAAATGTAAAGATGAAAAAGAGTTTGGGTTATGTACATTGTTGTATTGTCTTTAAAATTTTTGACTGCTAAGCAATTTTGGATTATGAAAACTGCTAGACTAAATCAACCAATATACTTCAAAATTATCTTGATTTGAAAATTTAAGTCAAAAGATAATATTTTGAGGGAGGAGTTATGCTTTTGTTTCCACAGGAAAGGAGAGGCTGTGGATTCATTTCAGGTTAAGAAAAATCAGGTTTGATCAAGGAAGATCCCCTGAAAAAAATCTGTGGTGGGAACAAATGGCCCAGGTGACCCCACATCTCAACATGCCTCTGCAGCAGTTTCCTTGGAGTTCTTTAACCAGAACATCTTTAAAGTTGCAGGTTAAGATGATCTAGCCTCACAAAACACTCCAGTCAGGACAGGACCATAATCCTAATTTTTTTTCAGGGTCCACAAAAGATTACTAGCACCCCAATCAACAGGAAGTATTCTAGAGAACTTTATCTACATTCTGTAAAAAATGGATTATGGATGCTTGACTTTGTTTAAAAGGTTTGGTTGCAAATTATTTGTCATAGACAAAAATAAGATAAATAAAATAGTTAAATTCAAAGATTTCTTTCTAAAGGAAAAAAGGAAGAACAGGATATAGAAATGATAGAATAAAAGGATAGATTATTGAATCTACTTTAATCTAATAAAACTATTATTCTCAGGATATTTTATATTGGTATGAATTTTAGTTTACTAATACAAAATTAAAGTGATTTCTATTATACTGTATGCTGATTTTTATAAATTGTTTGGGGTATTATGTTTATACACCTCATTTAAAATGTAATATGTAGTTAGAAATGCAAATTACTTGTTATCTATGGGTCTTCAAGGTCATATAGAGATGTATTTCAGATAGATAGGAAATCTTCAAAAAACTTCGAAAACCTACAGAAAATGGTATTTAAAAGGTTTTAAGAACTTAGACTGTTCTCAACAGTGAAACACATTTGCTCCTGACATCTTTAAAGAGGATGGTGGACATTGAAGAAGTTCCATGTGGACTTTGTTTTCTTTATGGCAAAAACTAGCCATGTTGGCAAAGAAACTGCCCTAGTTTCAATTTCTGACAGTTACTTTCAAAACTGGACCAGCAGGATACAAGAAAGGTGATGGCAGAACTTTGCCAAGACAAGGTAAAACAGTCCTTCAAATTTTCCTGTTCAGGGCAAAGTCTGTCAGATAAGCTAGGCCTATAGGCCAGAGTTGGATTTCCCTACGTTACAGAGGAACTTTGGGTGACTATCAGACAGTAAGATGTCCCTGTCATTAGGTAACATTTTTATCCTTCTGGGGTCTTTGATGAAGTTGAAGACTAAGTTGGTATAATTATAGTTTACCTTAGTTATAATCGAAAGTACAAATTCAAAATTTTAGATTCACCAAAAATAATTCAATATTTTCTCTAATCTTGTCAAATGTTAATGGATTGGATAATGTTACTGTAATTCTTACTTAACTGTTTTTTTATATATAATATAACTGTGTTAAAGTTAAAACCCATTTTAATTAGCCAAAAGGGGAAAATGCTGTGAAATAATCCTTTCTACATTGTAAAGATTTGTTACTTGAATTGGTTTAATAAATCACTGATAGGCCAGAAGCCAGGTAGTAAGTAAAGGTGGGGCAACCAAACTAAGGATAAGGAGGAGAATGGTGGAGGAAAGAGTCATCACAAAGATGCAGAGGAAGCAGGAGATAAATGTACCATGCCAATAAAGGTAGCTCCACTCGGCAAAGTGTAAATAAAGTACATGGATTAACTTAAAATGTAAGAGCTACCTAGTAACTAGCCTGAGCTATTGGCTGAGTATTTATAATATTAAGTCTCAGTGTACTTATTTGAGAGTTGCTGGTAGTACAGAAACTTCCTCTTACAAAGCACTATAGGTTTTGCCTATCTAATCAAGTGTTTTAGAACAGAGCTATGGCTTATTTTGATTGGAAAGATAAGAGTGGCTATTTGCATCTGGGAGGCAAGAAAAGTAATGTATCCCATACTCAGGCTCAAACTCTTGAATCCTCAGCCTTAGATATAAGTTTCTTAAGAATTTCAGGAGTTCCTGTCTCCTTCACAACCAGTTCAGAACATTTGTGAGGCCATGGTTGCAGTCTCTGGTTCCACCAAATATCCTCATCTACTCTGTCATTGAGCATATGTCAGAATCCATTGTATATCTGAACAGCTCCTTTAAACTGTCAGTTTGTTCCCATTAGACCCATTCAACTTTGGTTAGCCCTCCAGAGACATGTGTATGTTATTATTTATTTACTGACATATATTTTATCAGTAGACTAAAGTTCTCAAGGGCTGGAATTATGCCATAAAGTTATATCTTGCCAACATTTAGCATCATGTGTAACACTATAGAATATATGAATGTTTTAATACTTAGAACTAAAGCAAAGTTGTCCAAATAACCTCACTGTGGTGTGGAATGCCCTTCTGTACAGTGATGTGGGACATTGTCTATATTCTGTCAATTATATTTTAAATAAATGCTGATTGGTCAGTAGCCAGGTAGGAAGTATAGGTGGGACAACAACACAGGAAGTAGAGGCGGGACAAAGAGAACAGGAGAATATGGGAAGAAGGAAGCTCTTTCTGAAGTTCTGTCTCAATCACCGAAGAAGGAATATATGACCTGCCCCACGGAAAATGGTACCGAGCCATGTGGCTAACATAGATAAAAATAATGGGCTGAGATATGTTATAAGAGCTAATATGAAGCCTGAGCTAATGGAACAATCAGTTTATAACTTATGGAGACCTTTGTGTGATTTTCTTTGGGGCTAAATGACTGTGATAATTGGGCAGGAAAGAAACCCCACCAAGCTAGCCCTCATGTTACAGTACATGTGTTGCTTTTATTAGTTATTAGTTAATGAATAAAGCTACTTTGGCCTATGGCAGGGCATAATATATCCAGACTGGAAGAGGTACGTAGAGAGAGTAGGTGATGTCAAAGAGATGCCATGTAGCTGCCAAAGGAGACAGAAACCAGAACCTACCAGTAGGCCACAACCTCCTGGTGATACATAGATTAATAAAAATGGGTTAAGTTAAAATATAAGAGTTAGTTAATAAAATACCTCAGCTATTGAACAAGGAGTGTTGTAATAAATATAGTTTCTATGTTATTATGTGAGTCTCGATGTCTGGGAAACTAAAGCACTGTCTCCACTTACAAAATGGCGCACCAACCTGGGTCAACTATGTACACATAAAACCTGAATGTCTAACAATTTCTTCTGTAAAACAGGAACCCTGAAGGACCATCCAGTCTTTTGGAAAATTAAGCAGTCACTTTTCTGTAGGTCCTGCATATCCAGCTCAAACAGCATACTGTAAAACAGTCCAGGCAAGAGCAGTTTCTTGCCCAAATGGCCAGCCTTGCCACATTGAAGGCTAGACATTCTAAATGACACAGAAGAAAATAACTGATGAAATTTGCCAGTACAAGGCAGAACAGATCTTCAAATTTCCTGCTTCATAGAAAAATCTGCTGGATACTATGGGCCTGTAGGCTGAAGATGGATGCCCCAACATTACAAAAGAACTTTAGGTAGCAGTCTAGGCAATGAGATGTTGCTGTCATTTTTAAAACTTTGGAAGTTGCTTACAATGCACTTTCTGTTTATTTAAATAATATTATATCCTTCTGGAGTCTTTGAAGAGTTGAGAACAGATAGAGTTTTTGTTTCTGCAATTGTATTATCTAGTCTAGAGATACCTGTTATCTGTCAGTCTTTGTCCAGAATAAAAGTTTATGAAACACTAAAGGACTCAAGTATTCCCTAAGTAAAAGCTTGAACATAGATAGCATCTACAGTCTATCTATATAGTTCTTCAATAGAAACTCATGTGTTCTAGTTATGTGACTCTTCCTTGATTTTTTTATCATCAAAACTCTATTAAAACTAACATTATTATTGTTATCAATTAGACAGTATATCTTTAGAAAGAAATCATCTTCATAATAATCCACAGGAAAAGATGCCCAGTAGAAGAAGAAGTTTTCATGAGATAAACATATTATATTAAAAGTAGTGGAAATCTCTTCACACCCATTTGCACCATGCCAGATACCAGAGAAAGATGGTAGCAACAAACATGTGAAGCCATATCAGAAGCAAAATGTTTCCTGGAATCTGTGGTCTCAGGTCCTTGTCTGAGAATCACCAATCAAAGATTCACTTCCTGGTAGGCTGACACCCTGAAATCAACTGCCATTCACTGCTCCTCTGACATGGCTACCAGCAAGAATACTTTACTAGAGCAACAGAAAAGAAACTTGTATACAGTAAGATAATAATAATGTGGCTATTTATGGCAGTATTTTGTTGTGGGATGTTCATCTGTCTGTGTGTTGCTTTTCTTAGTTAATGAATAAGAAAACTGCCTTGGCCTGTTGATAGGACACAACTTAGGTAGGTGAGAAGATGGAACTAAATGCTGGGAGAAAGAAAGGTGGAGTCAAGGTGAGGCTATGGATAGGCTGCTGGAGATAGACTGCTTTACCAATAAGCCAATGCTACATGGCAATACACAGATTAATAGAAACGGGTTAAAATAATATATAAGACTTAGCCAATAAGAATCTACAGCTAATGGGCCAAGCAGTGCTTTAATTAATATAGTTTCTGTGTGGTTATTTTTGGGCTAAGCTAGCCAGGTAGCTTGGATGTACAAGCCGGTCCTCCTCCTACAAAATGGTGCTCCAATGTGTGCTAGCTAAAGCCACATAAAACCTGAGAGGGCTTGACAAGGAATTCTAGACAAGAAAAAAGTAAAGAGTTTAACACAGCTTCTTTCTGTTTGCTGGTGGCTTGCTGCAGAGAGGTTTTCCTAATTCAGCCATAGCAGGACAAAAGCCATAGCCATTTTAAAATGCAGACTTTCTGGACTATGCTGCCAGTGTAACCTCTGGCTTTTTCAGGAGACAGAACACTTGGATGGGATTTGTGAGCAGACCACTGCAGCTTGCTTAAAGGTGGCATGGACTGGCTGTGTGCCTAGAGATGGGGCTCTGTACATGTCTCTCATAGGTGGTGAGCAGATCTGTCATGCTGGAGTTTGCTAAGTGAGCAGAAAGTACCATATACACCTTACTAATGGCACAACTTAAGCTTTTAAGAAGTGGTTAGCATTTTAGGAAGTGTTCCTGGGCAGTAAAGAATTATAGATTCACAATAGGACAGATTCAGACATAAAAGACTTCTAAATGGGTCCCAGTGTTAGATAAATGTACATAGGCTTGGAAGAGAGAAGAAAAGGAATATAGAGAGTTGAAAAACAAGTTTAAAAAAGTCTTTAAAGAGACAGAGCACAGTCATAGATTTAAAAGGAAAAAAGAAAAATAAGTCACATAAAAATGGAAAATTCACAGAGTCTGAATTATGTATATTATTGTGTTATCTTTGAAGTTTTTGACTGTGAAGGAGTTAAGTACAGAGAAACATTTCATTGTATGGGCTGCTAAGCTAAACCAGTATGTATATTATAAAGGTATCATGACTTCCAAATTTGGGACTAAGAACATGGTGCTTTGGAAAAGAGGCTCCTCTTTTTAATCCAAAAAGGATGACAACCTGTAGGTTCATTCCAAGCTAATATGGTTTGATGGACTGAAACCCCCTGAAAGGTTGCTGTAAACATACTCACAAAGAAAATATTTTGTCCAATAAACAGCAGGAAGCAGTTTGGAGAGAAATAACTATGCCCATATTCCCAAATATTGTGTATAAATGCTTCTTTACATTTAAAGTGAGATATGCCATAGAGGTTTGCATGAGTATGGATCTTAGTTTATTAATACAAATTTAAGGTCCATTTTGTTATATGTATATGCATTTCTGATCTTGATTAAGGTATTGTGTTTGTGTAGCTCATTTAAAAATATATAATATAGAATCTAAAATATAAGTTAATAGATAGTCCTCTATAATAGTCAAGTTTGTAGTGATGTTTGTTAGGTTTTCTAGATGTGTATATATATATATATATATATATATATATATATACACAATTCAATTATATAGATAGTCTTCAAATCTTTCAGAAATCTTCAGAATATGACACTTAAATGTTTTAAAAATTTAGGACTTTTCATGACAGTGAGATACATCTGTTACTGGCAGCACCAATCTACTTCAAGAGGAAGATTGGCATTGAAGAGGCCCCTTATGTTTGTTAGATGAACTGGACAAACAGAAACCTCAGAGAAATTACTGCTGAACTTGTCTAAAGGCAAGATGATCCTTCAGGGTTCCTGCTTCATGAATGAGTCGATGAGACATTCTGCAGGATACAGAAGAAAGTGACTGAAAAACTGCCAATATAGGCAGAACTGTCTTTGAAATTTCCTGCTTCATGGAAAAGTCTTCTGGATACCATGGGCCTGTAGGCTGAAGATCGATGCTCCAATGGTGCAGAAGAACTTTGGGTGACTGTATAGGCAGCAAGATGTCTCTGTCAATTCTAGAGTTTTGGAAGTTGCTTACAATGTACTTCCTGTTTACTTAGGTAATATCATATCCTTCTGGAGTCTTTTGGATTTTAATGCAAGTATGTAGTTGATACCACGAAACAACAAATACATAACAAAATATCTTGGAATTGATGTTTACAGCATTAAGCACAACATGAATAAGTAATCCCTCTTAAAACTATGATGCTCCAGCTTACTCTAAAGAGTTCTTTACACAGGGATCTCCCAATCCTCTCTATGGATGGGCATCTCATTTCTTGTTTTCACGACAGAGGTAAATAAATATTTAAATCTTAGTATACAAATCTCTAACAGTCCTGATTAACATACTACTTGTCTTTGGTGTATTTCTGAGGCAGCCCTCCCTCAGCTAAATTCTACTTTGCATGACTTACTATCTCCTAAGCATTGGTCAATCCTTTATATCACCAATTCTACTCTTCTATATTGTGACTTAGTAGTGGAGTACTACACAGTACATGAGATGCCATTTACAACTTCCACAAATTAACTTCAAATGGACTTTACACCTAAATGTCAAATGCTAAGTGCATAACTTCTAGAAGACACTTGAGATCAGGTCTCTCTTAATTTGGCAACATGCCTAGACTTTGGGAGGTTTCTCTAAGGTCCTGATGTATAGAGCAGTAACAGAGCTCTGTCTCTAATCTCGGGAATATGCTTGGGAGACTTGGTAAAGTCAAGGGCCTTTGCAAAAGGGTTGTTTCAGATCCTCAGAACCCAGGACTTTTCACAGAAGGATGAAAACCATGGTTATCCGTCCCAACACAACTGTGGACTTTGTTTATAATGTTCTTGGTTTACCCAATGTTCCTCTTGTGCAACATTGTCTGATAACCTCTTTCTGAATTTGAATACTTCCTTTTAAAACCAAACCCATTGATTTACATTAGCAAGAGACTTGCCGTTGAATTATAATTAGCAGCCAGTGCTGGGAACACTGTGCTGTTTCCCTTCTGCTCCCCTCTTTTGACACTCAGACCTCACTAGCCAATCAGAGCCTCCAGCAGACCGACCAGTCAAATGGGAGGGTTCTTCTGGGAGCCAGGCTTCCGGTTTAGCTAGTTTAGCTCTTCCGGAAGAAATCATAGTTTCTCCCTTATGGAAAGAGAGCATGTCAGCTCGGCAGCTGCACCATGGTAAGTGAGGGATTGCTCTCTACAGATGGGAGGAGTGGTGGGCCAAGTTGAGTACGCGGCCACTGTCCTCAGGCGGGGAGGAGTGGCTGGCCTTGGAGGTACTGCTGTCCCCAAGGCGGAGGAGTGGCTGGGCTTGGTGGGTGAGTGGCCACTGTCCCCAAACTAGGTGGAGCAGCATGCTGAGGCTAGCTGCTGGTGTGGTGTGTCTCCCCTGATTGCGTGGGAGCCAGTGGACAGACACAGAGTTTAGTGAATTCCTGCCTCATCCTGCCTCATCCTAAGTATTCCTAAGTGATCCTTGCAATTTCCTACTGGGAACCTCTGCATAACTTCACTGCCTGGACTGTGTCTGCACAGAGCATAGCGTTGAGAGCCACAAATGGTGGTGCCTCTAGTGCTTATATTGTCGCATGTGGGGAGATATTACCAAATTTGCCAAACTTGGAGACTACTGGTCTTTCCAGTATCTTCAGAGGTTCTGCACTTTTAACATTTAGGTTTAAGATCTGTCTGTAGTTAATTTTGTGGGGCTTGTGAAAGGCTTCTCCTGTGTAGAGTAGCACTCTGCTGCTAAACTGTGATGTAGAAGAAAAGAATTGATAATAGAATTAATAGTATAAGGATTTACCAGTTCTTAAGAGACATTAAGTCACCCAAAGTAGAATTTAAGTGGGGGAGGACCGCATCCCAAATACCCCAAAGATAAGTAGAATACAAACCATGCTGGTTAGACATTAGTATCATGAGATGAAAATGTTTGTTCACCATTAAGCCATTAAGGTACATTCCTATAACAAATGAGACAACCATGATTTACAACCAGCCAAAAGACCCACTTCCCGATCAAAGGCCTCTAACATACTTCTCAATGGGCCATTACAGGGTCACAACCTGTGTTCCATGAAAGTATAATAATTCTAGCATAGCTGCATTTTTCAGGTTTTAGAAAAGCAGTTTACAGTCAATGTCCCCTATACTGATCTTATCTGTAGCCCCATAGGGCATTACCCTTGCCATCCTCTTGGCTAACCAATATAAATTTTTGGATTACAAGTATGCTTCACCACAGAGTTCTAAAATTACCAGTTTGAGTCATATCATGGGGCGTTCATTGCAATAACAATAAAAGGATTTGCGTGGAGCATGGCTTCTCCCTTCAGACCATAAGAGTAGGAACAGTATACTGTGTACACTGGAAAGGGGAAATATACTGAACAATAGCTAGATCACAGATCTACTTCTGTCTCCCAAGTGTTTTGATTAAAGGTGTGTACTACCACACCCAACTACTTTCTTTCTTACCTTTTTTTCAAGGCTGCATATATTTTTTAACACACTGTCAAACATTTAGAGTTTTCTTTTCTTTGAATCTCTCTTTTTCTGACTACATGAGTCTTTAAGGAGAGGGTCAAAGCTTTAGCTTAAATGACTATAGCCAGCCCATTCCTTAGCTTTTCAGCCTCATGGCAGAGGTACCAGCTGTAGCAATTTTTATTGCCACAACTCTGTGACGTTTCAAGGTCCCTGCCTGCAAGAAAGCTGCAGCATTCTGCTCATAGACCACGCTCAGTCGGATTGCCTGCCTGAAAGAGTCAGAGTTTGCCCTAGCAGGACGGCCCAGAAAGCTGACATTTTAAAAGGGTGCAACTTTTTTCCTGCTACAGCTGAAAACAGAAAAGCATGCATTCAGCTTTTCATCAACACTGTTTAAGTGTTTTGTGGCAGGACCTCTTAAAAGAGCTGCAGGGTTTTGCAGCTAAAGCTGAGTTAGGAAACCTCTCTTAGAAGAGAGTACTTGCTTGCCTCTAGCAAGCAGAACAGACCCAAGAAATTGCTGCTACTGAGAAACCATGCTTTATTCTCTCCCAAGCTTTTTCAGGCTTTCCATGGATGCAATTATCCACGTGGGCACCTTCAGTAACATGCAGGGGCCTGCTTGTTGGGGTTATATTCTGCCCAGTTCCCCACAGCTGGCAAGCCCCAAAGAAAATTGACCTTTGTGACTTCAGGGTGTGGTAGCACATACCTTTAATCCAAATGTCTGGGAGGCAGGGACAGACAGATCTTTGTGAGTTCAAGGTGTGGCATTATTAATGGCATTCTCCCTACCAGGGAAGTACCTACTCTGTTTCAAAGTCAGTATAACTAAGTGTTCAATTATTTTTTTATCATTTTTAGAAGCCAATTATTGTTTATCAGTTTTTAGACTTCATTTTCTTCAAAGACATCACTGCCATAATCTCTTTGTTTTTATTTTCCAATGTTTCCCAGTTTTTGAATTATCAGTTTAGAGCAGTGGTTCTCAACCTGGTTGGTCATGACTTCTTTTGGGGGATCAAATGAACCTATCACAGGACTGGCTGAAGATCATCAGAAAGTACAAATATTTATTTTATAATTCATAACAGTAGCAAAAATATAGTTATGAAGTAGCAGTAAAAATAATTTTATAGGTGAGGGGTCACAACATCACGTGTATTAAAGGGTCACAGAACTAAGAAGATTGAGAACAACTGATTTAGATTAATGTCTCCTCAGCTCAGGCTTGCATCATACTATGTAACTGAGAATTGCTTTGAACACCTAATCCTGCCTCTGCTACCCAGTGCTGAAAAGACAGTTCAGCAACTCTTATCAGGCTGGACCTTGACTGGTCTGTGTGAAGGAGAAATAGATTAGTGAATGAATATCTCCAATATCTATAGTTTTATTGTGAATTTGCAAGTGAAGTAAAACCTGTGTAAGAATTGAGTTCACTTACCAACTGTAAAGTCAGTGTAGTCACATAAGAACATGGATGGGCAAGAAGGAGGGTGAAAACTTTCCTGCTGTGACAGTAGTTGACATTAGCAGTGAGTGGTGAGGTAATCATTTTAGATGTTCCATAAATGTCCCATCTGGCCATTTTGTTGGTCCACAGACCACACATCCAAAAATCTATATAAAGAACTGAACTTAATACTAAACCTAATTATTGTAGTAATTAGAACTGGATAAAATAGTGTGGCCCTGCCTACCATGATTTATTTTCCAGGTTAAAGATGTATACTTCAAGAGAAATGATATGAGTAGTACTTGGTGTGCTCTAATACAAATCCCTAGTCTCTGAATCACATGACCATATAAAACAATTATAAACTGAGTTGCTTTAGGTATAAACTGATTCTTTAAAAGTCTGTCATCTTGTATTTTGTTTTAAAATGTTTTTATTTTCTCACTTTGAAGCAGAAATGTTGGCAATCATAAATCATTGTGAATCATTCAAGAATAAGAATATAAAAGTGTAGGTTCCAGAAACAGAAATGTAGAAATAAAGAAATATAAAGTTGTAAGCCTAGGAGAATGACAGCAGACTTTCTCTGTAGCTTAAGGTGATAATGAGATTCCCTTCTGTGTGCTGTGAATACCATTGGTTAATAACATATCTGTTTCAGCTAGTGACTTTGCAGAGTTAGAGCCAGGTTGGAAATCTAAAGTGAATGCTTCCAGAAAGAAGGCAGAGTCATCAATGTCTCTGTTTTTATGCCAATACTAAGCTGTTTTCATTACTGTAGCTCTGTAATGAAGCTTGATAGAATGTGATGACTCTGGAAGTTCCTTGCCTGTACAGGATTGTTTGGGCTATCCTTGTTTTTTGTTTTTCCATATTCAGTTGATTATTCTTTAAACATTCATGAAGAATTGTGTTGGTATTTTGATATGGATTGCATTGAATCTATAGATTGTTTTTGATAGGAATGCCACTTTTATTATGTTGATCCTATCTATCCAAGAACATGGGAGATCTTTCTGTTTCCTGTTGTATTCTTCAATTTCTTTCTACAAAAACTTAAAGTTCATTTCATAGATTCTTTAACATCTTTGGTTAATGTTACCCCAAGATATTTTATGTAATTTGTGGCTATTTTGAAAGATTATGTTTCTCTGATTTTTTTTATCAGCTCCATTATAATATCTATAAAGGAGGGCTACTGATTTTTTTTTGAGTTGATTTTGTATCTTTCCACTTCACTGAAGGTTTTTTATCAGCTTTAGGAGTTCCCCTGTATAGTCTTTGGGTCACTTATATATACTATCATATTTTCTGCAAATAACAAAAGTTTGACTTCTTCCTTTTCAATTTAAATCCCCTTGATTACCTTTTGTTTTCTTATTACTCTAGGTAGAATTTCAAGAACTATGTAGAATAGATATGGAGAGAGTAGACAGTCTCATCTTCTTTCTGCTTTTAGTGGAATCACTCTTTCTCCCCATTGTATTTGATGCTGGCTGTGAGGTTGCTGTATATTGCTGTTACTATGTTTAGAAAAGTTTCTTGTATCCCTGATCTCTCCAAGACCTTTATCATGAAGGGGTATTGGATTTTGTCAAATGCTTTTTCAGCATCTAATGAGTTGGTCATATGTTTTTTCTTTCAATTTATTTATATGATGGATAACATTGATAAATTTTTGTATGTTGTACCATCCCTGCATCTTTGGGATGAAGCTCACTTGATCATGATGGATTTTTTTGTTGTGTTCTTGGATTCAGTTTGCTAGCCTTTTGTTGAGTATATTTGCATCTATGTTCATAAGTGAAATTAGTTTGTAATTTTCTTTCTTGTTTGAGTCTTTGTGTGGTCTTGGGATCAGGCTAACTGTGGTCTTATAAAAAAGAGTTTGGTAATGCTCCTTCTGGTTCTATTATGTGGAACACTTTGAGGAGTATAGGAAGTTCTGATAGAATTCTGCATTAAAACCATTTGGCCCTGGGATATTCTTGTTTGTGAGTATTTGATGATAGCTTCTATTTCCTTAGAGTTTATAGGTCTATTTAAATTGTTTACCTGGTCTTGATTTAATTTTGTATATGGTACCTAACCAGAAAAATGTCCATTTCTTTTATGTTTTCTAATTTTGTGGAGTACAGGTTTTTGTGGTATGATCTAAGGATTCTCTGCATTTCCTTAGTGTCTATTGTCATATATCCCTTTTCATTTCTGATTGTGTTAATTTGGATATTCTCTCTCTTCCTTTTTTATTAGTTTGGATAAGGGTTTGTCTAGTGACCTTTCTCCACTTTCTTTATGTGCTAGTAACTTTCTTCTTAGCACTGCTTTCATAGTGTCCCATAGGTTTGGGTACTTTGTGGCTTCATTTTTGTTCAATTTTAGGAAGTCTTTAATTTCTTTCTTTATTTCTTCTTTGACCCAGGGGTGGTTCAATAGTTTACTGTGCAATTTCCATGAATTTGTATGATTTCTGACAGTATTGTTGTTGTTAAGTTCTAACTTTAAACCATGGTGATCCAATAAGATACAGACAGAGAAGGTTCTGAGGTGCTGAGAAGAAGGTATATTCTTTTCTGTTTGGGTGGAATGTTCTATAGATGTCTGTTAAGTCCATTTAATTCATGACATCTGTTAGTTTCCTTATGTCTTTGTTAAGTTTTTGTCTGGTGGACCTGTTCATTGTGGATAGTGGAATGTAGACATCTCCTACTATTAGTGTGTGGATTTTGATGCATGTTTTAAGCTTTAGTAATTTTTTTTTACATATGTGAGTGCTCTTGTATTAGGGTCATAGATGTTAAGGATTGAGACTTCCGCTTGATAGATTGATCTTGTTATGAGTATAAAGTGTCTTTCTCCATCTCTTCTGATTTATTTTAGTTTGAAAAATAATGTTAGATTTTAGGATAACTATACCTGCTTGTTTCTTAGGTGCATTTGATAGGAAAACTTTTCACAACCCTTTATTCTGAGGTAATGTCTGTCTTTGAGGATTAGGTGTGTTTCTTCTATACAACAGAAGGCTGGATCTTGTTTTCCTGCCCATTCTCATAGCCTGTATCTTTTTATAGGTGAGTTGAGACCATTACTATTAAGTGCTATTAATGACCAGTGGTTGTTAATTCCTGTTGTTTTTCAGTGGGAGTGGTTGTGTGTTTCCCTTCCATGGGTTTTGCTGATGTGAGGTTATCTGTTGCTTGAGTTTTTGTGGGTGAAGTTCGCTTTCTTGGGTTGTGGTTTTCCTTCTAGTACTTTCTATAAGGCTGGGTGTTGCTTAAATGTGGTTTTGTCATGGAATATCTTGTTTCCTCCATTGATGGTGATTGAAAGGTTTGCTGGGTATAGATATCTGTGCTTGCATCTGTTGTCTCCTAGTGTCTACAGCACATCTGCCCAGGACCTTTTGGCTTTCATGGTTTCCATTAAGAAGTCAGGTGTAATTCTGATAGGTCTACCTTTATATATTACTTGACCTTTTCCCTTTGCAGCTCATAATATTCTTTCTTTAGTCTATATGTTTTTTTTATTAAAATATAAAAGTTTCCATTTTCTCCCCTCCTCCCAACACCCTCCCACTCCCCCCACTCCCTCTCCTCTTCCCTCTCCATCCCTAAGAGCAGTCAGGGTTTCCTGCCCTGTGGGTAGTTCAAGTTCCTCCCCGCTCCCTCCAGGTCCAGGAAGGTGAGTATCCAATCAGACTGGATCTCCAAAAATCCAGAATATGCAGAGGAAACAAGTCCCACAGTCATTGTCAATGGCTTTTTAGAAAGACTTCGGGCCAGCCACATTCAGGGAATCCAGCCTCCTCCAGAGAATCTGGTTGGATCAAGCGCTCCTTCAGTCCCAGTCAACTGGCATTGGTGAACTCTCATTAGATCAGTCCCCTTGTATCAGTGGGTGATCGTTCCCCTTGCGGTTCTGATTTTCTTTTTCATGTTCTTCCTCCTTCTGCTCCTCCTTTGGACCTTGGGGGGCTCAGTCCGGTGCTCCAATGTGGGTCTCCGTCTGCATCGCCATCCATCGCCGGAGAAAGGTTCCCTCTGATCTTGCCCTCCCTGCTCACGTTCTTCTTCCTTCTGCTTCTCGCTTAGAGCTAGGGAGTTAAGTCCAGTGTTCCAACGTGGGTCCCCTTCCCTATCTCCATCCATTGCCAGATGAAGGATATGGAACTCTTGTCTATTTCCAGTCTCCAGGAGGAAAACTACCTGAATTTTCTTCAGGTTCACCTTCTTATTTAGTTTCTCTAGGATCACGAATAATAGGCTCAAAGACCTTTAATTATGGCTAGAATTCACTTATGAGTGAATACATACCTTATTCCTCTTTTTGGGTCTGGCTTACCTGACTCAGTAAAGCGTTTTCTTTTTCTATTTATTTATTTATTTATTTATTTATTTATGTATTTATTTTTATTTAATTTTTACTGGGAACCCCTCCAGAATCAAGTCTCTTGCAAACCCTAGAATGGCTCTCTTAGTTGCGATATAAACTTCCCTGCTCCCATAACCATCCTTCCTCCCTCCCCCTCTCCCATTCCCCCAAGCCATCCCCAATTCTCGCCCTCTCCCCTCTCCCTAACCATCTTCCCTTATGTCCACCCACCCACCCCCCATGCACCCGAGTTTGCTTGGCAATCTTGCCTAGTTCTATTATCCAGGAGGATAACTATATAAATTTCCTTCAGGTTCACCTTCTTATCTAGCTTCTCTAGGATCACAAATTATAGACTCAAAGACCTTTAACTATGGCTAGAATTCACTTATGAGTGAGTACATACCATATTCCTCTTTTTGGGACTGGGTTACCTCACTCAGTAAAGCGTTTTCTATTTCCATCCATTTGCATGCAAAATTAAAGATGTCATTGTTTTTACCGCTGAGTAAAATTCTAATGTATATATGTTCCACACCTTCTTTAACCATTCTTCTATTGAGGGGCACCTCGGCTGTTTCCAGGTTCTGGCTATTACAAATAGTGCAGCTATGAACATAGTTGAACAAATACTTTTGTAGTATGATAGGGCATCTCTTGGGTATATTCCCAAGAGTGGAATTGCTGGGTCCTGAGGGAGGTTGACTCCCAGTTTCCTGAGAAACCGCCACACTGATTTTCACAGTGGCTGCACAAGTTTGCATTCCCACCAACAATGGATGAGTGTTCCCCTCATTCCACATCCTCTCCAGCATAGGCTATCATTGGTGTTTTTGAGTTTAGCTATTCTGACAGGTGTAAGATGGTATCTCAAAGTGGTTTTGATTTGCATTTCGCTGATCGCTAAGGAGGTTGAGCATGACCTTAAGTGCCTTTTGGCCATTCGAAGTTCATCTGTTGTGAATTCTCTGTTCAGATCAGTACCCCATTTTTTAATTGGGTTAATTAGAGTTTTAGTGTCTAGTTTCTTGAGTTCTTTGTATATTTTGCAGATCAGACCTTTGTCTGATGAGGGGTTGGTGAAGATCTTCTCCCAGTCAGAAGGCAGCCTTTTTGTCTTACTGACAGTGTCCTTTGCTTTACAGAAGCTTCTCAGTTTCAGCAGGTCCCATTTATTCATTGTTTCTCTTATTGTCTGTGCTACTGGGGTCCTATTTAGGAAGTGACCTCCTGTGCCTATATCTTGTAGACTACTTCCCACTTTCTCTTCTGTCAGGTTCAAAGTGGACAGATTGATGTTGATGTCTTTAATCCATTTGGACTTGAGTTTTGTGCATGGTGATAGATATGAATCTACTTTCATTCTTCTACAGGTTGACATCCAGTTATGCCAGCACCATTTGTTAAAGATGCTTTCCTTCTTCCATTGTATACCTTTAGCTCCCTTGTCGAAAATTAGGTGTTCATAGGTTTGTGGGTTACTATCCGGGTCTTCTATTTGATTCCATAAGTCAACTTCTCTGTTGTTATGCCAATACCAAGCCGTTTTCAACACTGTAGCTCTGTAATAGAGTTTGAAGTCAGGGATGGTAATGCCTCCAGAAGTTCCTTTATTGCATAAGATTGTTTTGGCTATCCTGGGTTTTTTGTTTTGCCATATAAACTTGATTATTGTTCTCTCAAGGTCTGTGAAGAAGTTTGATGGGATTTCGATGGGGATTACATTGAATCTATAGATTGCTTTTGGTAGAATTGCCATTTTTACTATGTTGATTCTCCCAATCCAAGAGCAGGGGAGGTCTTTCCATTTTCTGGTATCCTCCTCAATTTCTTTCTTCAAAAGCTTAAAGTTCTTGTCAAATAGGTCTTTCACTTCCTTGGTTAGGGTAACCCCAAGATATTTTATGCTATTTGTGGCTATTGTGAAAGGTGATGTTTCTCTGATTTCCCTCTCCACTTCTTTATCCTTTGTGTATAGGAGGGCCACTGATTTTTTGGAGTTGATCTTGTATCCTGCCACGTTACTACAGGTGTTTATCAGCTGTAGGAGTTCTTTGATAGAGTTTTTGGGGTCTCTTATGTACACTATCATATCGTCAGCAAATAACGAAAGTTTAACTTCATCCTTTCCAATTCGAATCCCCTTGATCTCTTTATGTTGTCTTATTGCTATTGCTAGAACTTCAAGCACTATATTGAAGAGGTATGGAGAGAGTGGACAGCCTTGTCGTGTTCCTGATTTTAGTGGAAAGGCTTTGAGTTTCTCTCCATTCAATTTGATGTTAGCTGTCGGCTTGCTGTATATTGCTTTTATTATATTTAGGTATGATCCTTGTATCCCCAGTCTCTCCAACACCTTTATCATAAATGGGTGTTGAATTTTGTCAAATGCTTTTTCAGCATCCAATGAAATGATCATATGGTTTTTTCTTTCAGTTTATTTATATGATGGATTACATTGATAGATTTGCGTATGTTGAACCAACCCTGCATCTCTGGGATGAAGCCTACTTGATCATAATGGATGATTTTTCTAATGTGTTCTTGGATTCGGTTTGCCAGTATTTTATTGAGAATTTTCGCATCGATGTTCATGAGTGAGATTGGCCTGTAATTCTATTTCTTGGTTGTGTCTTTGTGTGGTTTTGGTATTAGGGTGACTGTAGCTTCATAAAAGGAGTTTGGCAGTGACTCTTCCGTTTCTATATTGTGGAATACATTAAGGAGTATAGGTATTAGCTCTTCCTGGAAGTTCTGGTAGAATTCTGCATTGAAACCATCTGGTCCTGGATGCTTTTTGGTAGGGAGATTTTTGATAACAGCTTCTAATTCTTCACAACTAACAGGTCTATTTAGATTGTTCACCTGTTCTTGGTTCAACTTTGGTATATGGTACTTATCTAAAAAAGTGTCCATTTCTTTTACATTTTCCAACTTTGTGGCATATAAACTTTCGTAGTAAGATCTAATGATTCTCTGAATTTCCTCTGTGTCTGTGGTTATGTCCCCCTTTTCATTTCTGATCCTATTAATTTGCAAGTTCTCTCTCTGCCGTTTGATTAGTTTGGATTTGGGTTTGTCAATCTTGTTGATTTTCTCCAAGAACCAGCTTTTTGTTTCATTGATTCTTTGGATTGTTTTCTGTGTTTCTATTTTGTTGATTTCAGCCCTCAGTTTGATTATTTCCAGTCTTCTACTCCTCCTGGGTAAATCAGCTTCTTTTTTTTCTAGAGCTTTCAAGTGTGCTGTTAAGTCTCCAATGTGTGGTTTCTCCGTTTTCTTTAATTGGGCACTTAGTGCTATGAACTTTGCTCTTAGTACTGCTTTCATAGTTTCCCATAGGTTTGAATACGTTGTGTCTTTGTTTTCATTAAATTCAAAGAAGAGTTTAATTTCTTTCTTTATTTCTTTCTTGACCCAGAGGTGATTTAGTAGTTGACTGTTCAACTTCCATGAGTTTGTTGGCTTCGTGGGGGTACCATTGTTGTTGAATTCTAATTTTAATCCATGGTGATCTGACAAGACACAGGTGGTTACTAATATTTTTTTGTATCTGTGGAAGTTTGCTTTGTTACCGAGTATGTGGTCAATTTTCGAGAAGGTTCCATGAGCTGCAGAGAAGAAGGTATATTCTTTCCTATTTGGGTGGAGTGTTCTATAGATGTCTGTTAAATCCATTTGATTCAGTACCTCCAATAAATCTTTTATTTCTTTGTTAGGTTTCTGTCTGATTGACCTGTCCATTGGTGAGAGAGGAGTGTTGAAGTCTCCTACTATTAGTGTGTGTGGTTTGATGACTGCCTTGAGTTCTAGAAGAGTTTCTTTTACATATGTGGGTGCCTTTATATTAGGGGCATAGATTTTCAAGATTTAGACTTCTTCCTGATGAATTGTTCCTGTTATGAGTATGAAATGTCCATCTCCATCTCTTCTGATTGATTTTAGTTTGAAGCCGATTTTGTTAGATATTAGAATGGCCACACCTGCTTGCTTCTTAGGTCCATTTGCTTGGAAAACCTTTTCCCAACCCTTTACTCTGAGTAGGTGTCTGTCTTTGTGGTTGAGGTGTGTTTCTTGTAAACAGCAGAATGTTGGATCTTGTTTTTGTATCCAATCTCTAAGTCTGTGCCTCTTTATAGGTGAGTTGAGTCCATTGATATTAAGTGATATTAATGACCAGTGATTGATGACTCTGGTCATTTTTTTGGGTAGTAGAGTGTATGTGTTTTCCTTCTTTGAGTTGTGCTTGTGAAGGGTCACTAGATGTCTGAGTTAGTGTAGGCAGTGTTGGGAATGTTGGATTCCTTGGGTTGTGATTTTCCTTCTAATATTCTCTGTAAGGCTGGATTTGTAGCTACGTATTGTTTAAATTTGTTTTTATCCTGGAATATTTTGTTTTCTCCATTGATAGTGAACAATATCTTGGCTGGGTATAGTAGTCTGGGCTTGCATCCATGGTCTCTTAGTTTCTGCAGTACCTCTATCCAGGACCTTCTGGCTTTCATGGTTTCCATAGAGAAGTCTGGTGTAAGTCTGATAGGTTTACCTTTATAAGTTACTTGACCTTTTTCCTTTGCAGCTCTCAATATCCTTTCTTTAGTCTGAATGCTTTGTGTTTCGATTATTATATGGCGAGGGGATGTTTTTTTCTGATCCAGTCTATTCGGTGTTCTGTATGCTTCTTGAACCTTCATAGGAATATTGTTCTTTAGGATGGGAAAGTTTTCTTCTATAATTTTGTTGAGTATATTTTCTGGACCTTTGATCTGCAATTCTTCTCCTTCTTCTACTCCTATTATTCTTAGATTTGGTTTTTATATTGTGTCCCACAGTTCCTGAATGTTTTGTGATGAGAATTTGTTGGATTTGCTGTTTTCTTTGGTCAGAGTGTTTAATTTCTCTATGATGTCCTCAGAGTCTGAGATTCTTTCTTCTATCTCTTGTATTCTGTTGGTTATGCTTGTTTCTGAAGTCTCTGTTCGTTTACCTAGATTTTCCATAGCCAGCCGGCCCTCGGTTTGTGATTTCTTCATTGATTCCATTTCAGTTTTCAAATCTTGAACTGTTTCTATTACCTGTTTGATTGTTTTTTCTTGGTTTCCCAGAATTTCATTTACGGATTTACTCATTTCTTCAAACTTTTTGGTATATTTCTCTTCCATTTCTTTATTCATTTCCTCAATCTTTTTGTTATACTTATCTTCCATTTCTTTACGGCAGATTTTCACCTCCTATTTAAGTTCCTCTATTATTTTCATAAAGATCCGCTTAGAGTCGATTTCTTCTATTTCTTCTGGAGTAGGGTGTTCAATTTTTCTAGTTTCGAGCTCCCTGGATTCTGGAGATGTCATGTTGCCTTTCAGGTTATTGGAGGAATTCTTGCATTGGCGCCTGCCCATCTCGTCCACTCTGGATGAAGCTCCTCAGCACTTTCTGGATAGAACTCCTCAACACTCTCTGGGTAGGAATTCTCAGCACTCTCTGGATAGAGCTCCTCAGCACTCTCTGGGTAGGACTCCTCAGCAGTGCAACAGGGCTAGCTGGTCTTCCCAGGACCCAGGAGACAAAGGGCCCGCAGCAGTGGGGGGAGGGAGGGGTCCCATGGAACACCGATGACCCTGCCGCAGAAGCTGATGGGGGAGGGACTGTGCTCTCTTCCTGGACAGGCAGGCTGCCCAGGCGAGCACCCACTCACCTCTCTGGGAAGAGCTCCTCAGCAGTGCCTAGTCTATATGTTTTGTATTTTAATTATTATATGGTGAAGGGACCTTTTTAAAATCCAGTGTATCTTGTGTTCTGTCAGCTTCTTCTATCTTTGTAGGGATATCCTTCTTTAAATTTGAAAAGTTTTCTTATATGAATTTGTTGAATATATTTTCTGTGTCTTTGAGCTGGAGTTCTTTTCCTTCTATCCCTATTATTCTTAGGTTTGGTCTTTTGATGTTTTCCCAGATTTCCTGGATGTTTTGTGTTAAGAATTTGTTAGATTTAATGTTTTCTTTGGCTGATGAATCCATTTTATCTAGCTATCTTCAACGCCTGAGACTCAGTCTTCCATCTTTTCTATTCCGTTTGTCCAATTCTTACAGTGGCTGTCTGAGTCTTTGGGAACTGTTTTTGGTCTGCTATTTGTCTCACGGAGACACTGAGGTTTCCTTTAGTCTGCTCTCTTGCTCTGTTCTCCTGGTTTGCTTTCACAGCTTGTGCTTTAGAGTTCCTCTCTTGGTCCTCTCAGCAGAAACTTCTCCTGCTGGCTATCTAGATAACCTGATTCAGGTTGGTGAGGACCCCTGCTGGGTTGCTGGTCACTCACCTTTTGGTCCTCATAGTATTATAGTAAACTGTATTTCTGAGTACCACTGAAATTGCATGATAGGTGAATTTGAGTTCAGGATGGTGTTTGTTGCTTGTGGGGGTCCAGTGGATGGGAGTTGGTATTGGTTCAGCCCACCTGCAGGAAACTCTCCTGTTGACTGGCTAGAAAAACTGAGGCAGTTGGGGTAGAGGTCCATGGTTTTGCCTCACTTTGGAGGGTCTAGAAAGTGTGGTGTCATATCAGGTGGCTGGTCACTCACCTCTTGGTTCTCTCTGTATTGGAGCAAGCTACTTTCAGAGGTTAAAGTTAGGGGCCCAAAACTCCATAAAATGAGTGTAAAGTACAAAAGTAATCAGGAGGGAAACTGACAATAAAATACCTTAAAAGATAGTTGACCATTTAACCAAAGTCAAAATAATGAGTTTGTCTCCAATGTAGTTAATAGGCATCTATTGTAACCCATAAGCTCACATTTCTGATGAACCCCAGGTTGAGGTTTAACTTCCTGTGAAGGAGAGAAAAGGAACTTGCAGGCATGAAGTCTGACTTATCTGAATGGAATCATATTGTGCTTCCCTGGTGCCTACAAAATCTCTAGTTATGAGTTTTGAATGGTGGTGACAAGATGACATCCAGGTTGTGGGAGATTCTGAAACTTGAACTGAAGTCACTGCAAGGCTAAGTTAATCAGATACTTACATGGAGCTATGGTTGAAAGAATTGTTAGGGACGGAGCTTTGCAAAACCCCAAGGATCAAATGCCAAAGAGCAGTGCATTGGGTGCATTTAAGTAAGTTGCCACCATCTTTATTCTGTATCCACTTTAGTATGATGGTTAAGCCTCCTCCATGTCTTCCACTATTTACTTTTTTGGCAATTCATGTAACTGACAAACTATAAATCAGGTATAGTCCCAGCACAGAGAGGTATGGGCAAGAAGAAGCATGAAAGCTTTCTCCCTTATACCATAGTTCACATAAGAAATAGGTAGTGAGTCAATCAATTTTAAATGATTGCTAAATGTTCTGACTGGCTATTTCTTGCATCCACAGAGTAAGGAATCAAGAAGTGGGATAAAGAGCCAACCTTATGAAAAAAAATTACAGTAGTTGCACTAGTCTGACCAAAATAGAACTGGATAAAATGGTGTTCCCCTGGCTAAAAGCTTAGTCTAGAGAGTTACACAGGCAAACTGTATCCTTTCTATGGGTGAGCATCTCATTTGCTCTTTTCACTACAGACATGTATACACAAAAGGTAAATAAACATTTATATCTTAGCATCCAAATCTCTAATAGCCCTGATTAACATACTGCTTGTCTTTGAGAGGTATTTCAGAGGCAGCCCACCCTCAGCTAAATTCTATTTTGTGTGGATTACTTTATATCACCAATTCTACTCTTCTACATTACACAGTACATGAGACCCCATTTACAACTTCCACAAATTAACTCCAAATGGACTTTACACCTAAATGACAAATGAGAAGTGCAGAACTTCTAGAAGACACTTGAGATCAGGCCTCTCTTAGTTTGGCAACCTGCCTAGGCTTGGGAGGTTTCTCTAAGGTCTTAATGTATAGGGCAACAACATAGTTCTGTCTCTAATATCAGGAATACGCTTGGGAGAGCTGGTAAAGATTTGGGGTTTCAAAAGGGTTGTTTAAGATCCTCAGAATGCAAGACTTTTCACAGAAGGGTGAAAACTGTGGTTATCACTTTCAACACCACTGTGGACTTTGTTTATAATGTTCTTGATTTACCCAATGTTCCTCTTGTATAACATTGTCTGATAACCTCTTTCTGAATTTTTATACTTTCTTTTAAAACCGAACCCATTGATTTACATTAGCAAGAGACTTGCTATTGAATTTGACTTAGATCTCCAGTCAATCTTGGATATGTCTATCTTTAGATTAGCAGCCAGTACTGCGAAGGCTGTGCTGTATCCCTTCTGCTCACCTGGTTCTGATACTCAGACCTCACTAACCAGTCAGGGCCTCCATCAGTCAAATGGGAGGGTTCTTCCGGGAGCAAAACTTCTGGTTTAGTGCTTCCTGAAGAAAGCACAGTCTCTCTCATGCACTGCGCCTTGGGTTCCTTTGTGGGGAAAGAATTTGTCAGCTCAGCAGCTGCACCATGGTGAATGAGTTGTTGCTCTCCACAGCTTGGAGGAGCATTGGGCCAAGGTGAGTAAGGGGCCAATGTCCCCAGGCAGGGAGGAGTGTCCAGTCTCGGTGAGCAGGACTGCTCTCGCCACGTGTGGAGGAGTGGCTGGTCTTGGCGAGTGAGGGGTCGCTGTCCCCAAACAAGGAGAAGAGGCCTGCTGAGACTTGCGGCTGGTGTGGTGGGTCCTTCCCTGGCTGGGTGGGAGCCAGTGGACAAACACAGAGTTTAATGTGCTCCTGTCTCATCTTAAGTAGTCCTAAGTGATTCTTGCAACACCCTGCTGGCAGTCTCTGAATAACTTCACTGCCTGGGCTGTGTCTGCACAGAGCAGAGTGTTGGGAGCCACAAATGGTGGTGCCTGTAGTGCTTATATTGTGTCATGTTTAGAGATATCACCAAATTTGCCAAACTCAGAGACTACTGGTCTCTCCAGTATCTTCAGAAGTTTTACTCTTTTAACATTCAGGTTTACTATCCATTTGTTGTTAATTTTGTGGAGCTCATAAACAGTTTCTCCTGTGTAGAGTAGCACTCCACTGCTAAACTGAAGTAGAGCATAATTGATAATAGAATTAATGGTATAAGAATTTACCAGTTCTTAGGAGACCTTAAGTCACACAAAGTAGAATATAAGTAAGGGAGGTCTGCATCCCAAAATTCCGCCAAGATCAATATGCTAACCATACCTGTTAGAGATTAGCATCATGAGATGCAAATGCTTGTTCACCAGGATTAATAAGCCATTAATGCACATTCCTATAACAAATAAGACAACCATGATTTACAACCAGCCAAAAGACCCACTTCCCAGTCAAAGGCCTCTAACCTGCTGTTCAAGGGGTCATTACAGGGTCACAACCTGTGTGCCATGAAAGTATAATAATTCTAGATCAGCTGCATTTTTCGGTTTTTAGAGAAGCAGTTTATAGTCAGTGTCCCCTATACTGATTGAGGTGGACTTGAATCCTGTCTGTAGCCCCACAAGGCATTACCCTTGCTATCCTCTTGGCTAACCACCATTATTTTTTGCATTACAAGTATGCTGCACCACAGAGTTCTAAAATTACCAGTTTGAGTCATATCTTGGGGCATCCATTGCAATAACAATAAAAGGATTTGTGCAGAACATGGCTTCTCCCTTCAGACCAGAAGAGTAGGAACAGTATACTGTGTACAATGTAAGTGGGGAAAAGACTGGACAATAACTAGATCACGGAATGAAGTTTAAGGGACTAAGCTACTGGGGTATTCATTACAAAGAAGGACCTGGTTGGGTACAGTGTGTGTCTTTCTGGGTAATTTCCCATCATACATTAATTCCTTGCCTGTCAATGAAGACAGACACCAGTGGGTGTACAGTTTAGGAAGCATAGCTGGAACTACTACATATTTAGTTTCTAATTAGTGAACTCTCCCATGCAGATATGTTCAATCCTGGTTTACACAGTTAAGTCAGCTCAGATGTTTGAGACACAGGGCATTGACTGTAATTCAATGTTTCAGCATACAGCACTTAGCAACTAACATTTTACATGGGACAAAGTCATGTGTTCTCTTATTAATGGCATTCTCCCTACCAGGGAAGTGCCTACTCTGTTTCAAAGTCAGTAATACTAAGTTTTATTTTATCATTTTAAGAAGTCAATTATTGGTCATCATATTTTAGATTTCATTTTCTTCAAAGACATTACTGCTATAATCTTTGTTCCTATTTTCCAATATTTCCCAGGTTTTGAATTTCATTCCATTTTTAAGTGCTGTTTATTTATTCATCTTTTTATTTATATCACTTTATAGCAGTGATTCTCAAGCTGGTGGGTCATGACTCATTTTGGGTGATCAAATGAACCTATCACAGGACTGGTCTAAGACCATCAAAAAGTACAGATATTTATAAATCATAACTAGCACTAAAATAATTATGAAGTAGTAGTGAACATAGTTTTATAGGTGGGGAGATCACTATATCATGAAAGAATCACAGCACCAGGAAGATTGAGAACAACTGGTTTAGATTAAGCTCAGGCTTGCGTCATACTAGGTAACTGAGAATTGCTTTGAATAACTAACTTGCCTCTGCTACCTAGTGCTGGACCTTGACTGGTCTTTGTGAATGAGAAATAGATAAGTGAATGAATATCCTCCAACTTCTTTAGATTTTATTGTGAATTTGCAAGTGAAGTGGGACCTATTTAAGAATTGAGTTCGCTGACCAATTGTAGAGCCAGTGTAGTCACAACAGACAAAGGATGGGCAAGAAGGAGTGTAAAAGCTTTCCTGCTGTGACAGTAGTTGACATTAGCAGTGAGTAGTGAGGTAATCTATTTTAGATGTTCCATAAATGTGCTGACTGGCCATTTCATGGGTCCACAGACTATGCATACAAGAATCTATATAAAGAACTTATCATTAAACCAAATTGCTGTAGTTACAGTAGTTCAAGTAAAATAGAAGAACTCAATAAAATGGTGTGGTCCTGTTCATCATGATTTATTTTCCAGATTTAAGATGTATACTCTGAGAGAAATAATGTGAGTAATACTTTGTGTGCTCTAATACAAATCCCTGGTCTCTTGAGCACATGACCATAAAATCTGTTTCAACTTTTTAACAGAATTTTTCAGGATTATAAGTACATTATTTCCACTGTCTCTTTCCTGCCTCTAAGCCCTGCCATAGACCCTTCATTGTTTTCTAGTTCATGGCTTTTTGTTTAACAATTATTGTTTGAATGTGACCTGTGTTTGGTTGCAGGAACTCCCAGCTATGAAGTAAAGGGTTGGCTACACTGGACCTTGAGTGTGTAATGGAATATGTACACATAGGACCTGGTTTTTTGAAGGGGGAACAGAAAGTTCTCTGGGAGAATAGAAGATTTTACTAAACTACAAATTTCCCAGATTATGATCTTTTCTGACCATAATGTGGAAGGACAAACCTAAAGGATTTTTACTTTATGAGACATTTGATCTCTGCTCACCCAGTAGGGTAACTGCTATTGTCTTGAAGCCCAGCTGAGTAGTCCTAGCTATTGAGGGACTGTAGTTGGCAATTAGGAATATCAATAGGATGTAGCTTACAGGTTCTTTCCAGGATTCTCTTGTTTTGCTCTAAGGAGCTTCAAGGAATACCACAAGCCATGCTATGGTGAGTGTAGGAGCCACCCTCCTCAGACCAGGAAGAGCAGGTTGGCTGAGCTCTCAGAGCTGCTTGGACAGGGATGATCCATGAGCCAGTTAGGTTCTGTTGTTCTTTTGGTGACCTGAGTAGTGGCCCTTGGCCACTGTTCAGTGTGGGTGAGGCTCTTCCATCCTGGCATGGGAGACTATGAGCTTGCAATATTGTTGCCTCATGTTATGTATTTGAGAATTTCTTTAAACACCTAATCCTGCCTCTGCTGCCCAGTGCTGGGTAGATTTCAGGACTGGACTTTGACTGGTCAGTGAGAAGAAAAAATAAACCAGCTAATGAGTAACCTCCATTCTCTCTGACTTTTAGTGTGTTATTATAGATGAAGAGGGATCTGTGCAAGAATTGAGTGCATAGACAAAACTTGAAGCTGTAGATTCACAGTGCAGAAAGGGAGAAACAGGACAGTGATTGAGAACTTTCCTACTTCAACAGTAGCTGAGATTAGCAATGTTGAACTAGGTAATCAATTTTAGATGCTTCATAAATGTCCTGATTGTCATTTCTTGGTGTCCACAGACCAGGCAATCAAGAATCTGGACTGACCTTGTTATGAGACCAAATTGCTATAGTTATAATAGTTCAACCAAAATAGATCTGAATGAAATGTTTTGTCCCTGCCTAACAGGACTCTTATTTTACTTGTTTTAGGTATACATCCTGAGATAAAAGGTTTGAGAAATCTTTGATGTGCTCTAACCCAAATCCCTAGTTTCTAGAGCAAATGGCCATAAAACTTGTTTCACTTTTTGTTTTGAGATTATAACTATATCATATCCACATTCTGTTTTCTGTCCCCAAGCCCCGCCATGACCCATCAGTGTCTTCTAATTTATGGCCTGCTTTAATTTAACAACATTTGTGAATGTGACCTGTGTTTGGCTGCAGGATTTTCCAGGTATGAGGCAATGGGTTGGCTGCACTGTCCATTGAGTGTGTAATGGAATGATGTGCACACAAAGGACTCTGGGCTTTGGATGAGGAACAGGATATGCTCTTAGAAAGTGGAGGAATTTCTACTAAAATAGACTACTAGACTAGGGCCCTGTCTACTGTGCTGGAAGGACAGAGTATAATGTTCTATAATATCTGACTAATTTGTTGTCTGGTCACCTAGTAGGGGAGCTGATAATATTCTGAGGCCCAGCAGGGTGGTGTCAGCCAGTGAGGTACTCTGGGAAGGCTTAGCAAGCAGGAATAATAGTGTGGGCTAGCTTACAGGTGGTTCTTTCCATGATTATTCTCTGCTTCTTTTTTAATGAGTTGTAAGGAAGACCACAAGCTATGCCATGGTGAGTGTAGGGTGTTCAGAGAAGGTCTGTTGAGCTGTCATTTCTGCTGGGACCATTACATGGTCACAACCTGTGTGCCTTGAAAGTATAATAATTCTAGAACAGCTGCATCTTTCAGTTTTTAGAAAAGCAATTTAGAGTCAATGTCTCCTATATTGATTGAGGTTGACTTGTATCCTGTCTGTATCCCCACAGGGCATTACCCTTGTTACACCTCAGAGTTCTAAAATTACCAGTTTGAGTCATATCTTGGGGCATCCATTGCAATAACAATAAAAGGATTTGTGTGTGGAGCATGGGCTCTCCTTTCATACCAGAAGAGTCAGAACAGTGTACTGTGTACACTGCGGGAGTAAACACACTGAACAATAGCTAGATCTTAGACTGAAGTTTAAGGCCATGGGCTGCAGGGGTTTCCATAACAAGGAAGTACCTGATTGGGCACAGTGTGTGACTTTCTGTGTAATTTCGCATCATACATTATTTCCTTCAATGTGAATGAAGACAGACACCTGTGGGTGTACAGTTTAGGGAGGAGAACTTGAACTACTAAGTATCCATTTTCCAATTAGTGAACTCTCCCATACAGATATGCTCAATTTTGGTTGACACAGTTAAGTCAGCTCAAATGTTTGAGACACAGGTCATTGACTGTAACTCCATGTGTCAGTTTGGAGCACTCAGCAGCTAACATTTTACATGGGACAAAGTCTTGCATTCTCTTAATGACATTCTCCCTACCAGGGAAGTACTTACTGCGTTTCAAAGTCAGTATAACTAAGTGTTCAATTATTTTTATTGTTTTTAGAAGTCAACGATTGTTTATCAGTTTTTAGATTTCATTTTCTTCAAAGGAATTACTGCTATAATCACCTTGTTTCTCTTTTCCAATATTTCCCAGTTTTTGAATTATCAGTTTAGAGCAATGGTTCTCAACCTGGTGGGTCATGACTCCTTTAAAAGTGATCAAATGAACCTAGCACAGGACTTGCCTACGAACATCAGAAAGTACAGATATTAATATTATAATTCATAACAGTAGCAAAAATATAGCTATGAAGTAGCAATAAAAATAATTTTATAGGTGGGGGTCACTACATCATGAGTAACTGTATAAAAGGGTCATAGCACTAGGAAGACTGAGAACAACTCGTTTAGATTAATGTCTTCTGTAGCTCAGGCTTACCTCATACCATGTAACTGAGAATTGCTCTGAATACCTAATCCTGCCTCTGCCACCCAGTGCTGGAAAGACAGTTCTTCAACTCCTACCAGGCTGGACCTTGACTGGTCTATGTGAAGGAGAAATAGATTAGTGAATGAGTATCTCCAATTTCCATAGATTTTATTGTGAATTTACAAGTGAAGTAAAACCTGTGTAAGAATTGAGTTCACTGACCAACTGTAAAACCAGTGTTGTCAAATCAGAAAAAGGGATGGGCAAGAAGGAGGGTAAAAGCTTTCCTGCTATGACAACACTTGACATTAGCAGTGAGTAATGAGGTGATCAATTTTTGGTGTTCTGTAAATGTTTGTCTGGCCATTTATTTGGTCTACAGACCATGTATTCATGAATCTATATAAAGAACTGAACTCATCATTAAATCAAATTACTGTAATTACAGTAGTTAAGTAAATAGAAGACCTGGATAAAATGGTTTGGCCCTGCCTACCATGATTTATTTTCCAGGTTTAAAATGTATACTCTGAGAGAAATGATGTGAGTTGTACTTGGTGTGCTCTAATACAAATCCCTAGTCTCTGGACCACATGACCATAAAGACTGTTTCAACTTTTTAACAGAAATTTTTAGGTTTATAAATACATTATTTCCACTATCCCTTTCCTGCCTCTAAGCCCTCCAATAGACCCTTTGTTGTGTTTTAATTCTCATGGTTTCTTTTTGTTTAACAACAATTACTGCTTGAATGTTACCTGTGTTTGGTTGCAGGACCTTCCAGCTATGAAATAAAGGGTTGGCTACAATGGGCATTGAGTGTGTAATGGAATGTATATACATAGGATCCTGTGCATTGGAGGATGAACAGGAAGTTCTTTGGGAGAATGGATGATTTTACAAAACTACAAATTTCCCAGATTATGATCTTGTTTGATTTAGGCCCATATTTCTTTCTGGTGTGGCAGCCAGGCTCTGCCAATCCAAAATGATCAAGTAGCCCTGCAAACAGGCTGTCTTTGCCTAACAAAAGGTCAGGATGTTTGTTGCTATGTTCTTTGTAATTTGGAGGATGCCTTATAGAGATGCTGGTTCATGCCTACATGACCGCTAGTATACTCAGCAGACAGGTAGATGTGGATGTAACAAATGCCATTCACCTGGTTGCCTAGGAGACAGAATGCTGGTGTATTTTCCTGCTCAGTTTCTGTGTTGGTATAAAAGATGTTTGGAGAATAAACGGGGTGATCTTGAGGAGGAGGACCCTGAGATGCCCTTCCGCAATGATGGTGTAATCTGTGTCTGGTTATTTCTTGCGGCTCTGTACCAGTCCAGTTAGGGAAAATAGTTATCTATGCACCACTGAACCCTGAGATTAAACACAACGTGAGGCTGACTACTGAACCTCCAAGACGAAAGACAGCATGGTACTGACCGCCGAAATCCGTGAGAAGCCAGAAAGACGACCAGATTAGAGAGACTGTGAATGCTCATCGCTGAACCCCCAAGGGAAACCAGACAAAGGATGGAGGTGAACATGAGGCTGATCCGCGCACCCCAAAAAGCAAGGAAGAAGTGACCAGTCATGAGGAACCCGCGAGAAAAAAAATCGGTGAATGTGTGAGTAATGAGCACTTAGATAACCAAACGGGACCGTAAAATCGGGAGTAAAAACTTTTAAACATAGAAATATGGAATAAGGAAAAAGTATTCAGTTATATTTTTTGGTAACCTAAGGGAATGAGAATAGAGCAGAAACAATGGCAGAGTTGTTGAGAATCTGTAAGTGTGATAGATGCAGAATTGCAACTTTTATTGCCTGCTAAATGAATAGGAAAGGTGAAGGAAAAATGACTTCTGGCTCAAGAATCACCAAGTTGCCTCTGAGATTGAGTAGCCATGTTCTCACAGTAGCCAGTTAACCTAACCCACCTGCGGGTAAAAGGCAAGCAGGAGCAAGAGTAAGTTCAGAGAGCAAATTTAACCTCACATAGTCTATAGAACAGAGGAGAATATTCAGAAATTCTCCCAATTTTATGATTTGCAAGTTAAAATAGAAAATATAGGTAAAAATCCTCCCACTAGAGCTCGGGAAGACAATCTAACAAACAAAGTGAGCCTGTGTCTTACCCCCTGCTCTGCAGCTCAGCTTCAACTGAAAGAAAAAAAGACAGGTTTAAATTAAGGTAGCCTCTGAGATAAGCAGGTTAAAATGCTTCTTTTCCATTTCACAAATTTGCTTCTTTGTCAAAAATCTGCTGTTTGTAGGCAGGTGAATTCATATCTAAGATGGATTGATTTCAGTACTGTGGCTCTGTAATGAAGTTTAAAGTCAGATTGTGATGCATTCAGAAGTTCCTTGATTGTACAGGATTTTAAGATTGCTTAAGCTATCCTGAGTTTTGTCTTTTCTCATAAAGTTGAGAATTGTTTTTTCGAAGTCTGAAGAATTTTGTTATAAGTTTAATGGGCATTTGCATTAAATCTGTAGATTGCTTTCAGTAAGATTGTCAATTTTGCTATATTGGTGATGTCTTTACAAGAGAATAGGAGATCTTACCATTGTCTGGCTTAAATTTCTTCAAAGAAATAAAGTTCTTGTTATACAGGTTTTTCAATTTGTGTGATTAGAGTTACTCAAAGATATTTTATGGTATTTGTGGTTATCTCATTTATCATGTGTATAGAAGAGATACATTTGGGTTGTTTTCAGATTTTGTGCATGATAAAGTAATTGTGCTCTGAACATGGTTGAGTACGTGTCCCTGTGGTATGGTTGAGCATCTTTTGTATATAGGCCCAAAAGAGGTATAGCTGAGTTTTAAAGCAGTTTGTTACCTAATTTTCTGAGAATTTGTCATACTAGGATCCAAAGCAGCTGTGCCAGTTAGCATTTCCACCAGCAGTAGAGGAGTTTCTCTTAACCATAGGTTGTGAGCAGTGCTTTTAATCTTGGTCATTTTTGGAGGAATAAGATGGAGTCTCAGAGTTGTTTTGATTTACATTTCTCTAATGGTTAAGGATGTTCTATTTGAACAATTTTTAGTGTCTTTCAGTCATTTTAAGTTCATCTATTGAGAGTCTTCAGTTTAGGTCTGTAACGTATATTCTTATTGGATTAATTGTTCTTTTGATGACTAAATTCTGTAGTTCTTATGTTTTTTAAGTGGATTAGTGATTAGTAAAGGTATTTTCCAATTCTATAGGATATTATGTCATTGACTCTGTCCTTTGTTATACAGAAGCTTCTCAGATCAAGAGATCTTATTGATTGTTTCTCTCAATGTGTATGCCACTGAGGCTGTATTAGAGTTGTGCCAGTGCATTCAAGTGTTAATTCTAAATTTTTCTTCAATGGGTCAGATTAATAATCTTTTCCCAGCTAACCAGTTACTACAGTTTACTAAACAACATTCATTTATTTTCCTAAAGTAGTTAAAAAGAATCCCCTTAAGGATGCTTTGTAGATTTTCACTGATGGCTCATCTAGTGGAAAAGCTGCTTATGTAGTCAATGGTGAAGTACACGTGGTACAGACTGACCCAGCTTCAGCTCAAATAGTGGAGCTACGGGTTGTAGCTCTGATATTTAAGAATTTTGCTAATAAGGCTTTTAATCTATATACTGATATCCGATATATATATGAGGCATTGCAAATCTTGGAAACTGTGCCCTACATAGGAACTAGCAATGAATAAGTTAAGATATTGTTTCAGCAGATACAGGAAGCCATACAATGTAGAAAGTTACCATGTTTTGTGACACATATCAGAGCACATTCAAGTTTTCCTGGTCCATTAGCTGAAGGTAATGCTGTACCTGACAAACTTACAAAAATAATTGCTATATCTCAGGTTGAACTTGCACAGCAGTCACATGCTTTACACCATCAAAACAGCTTAAGTTTAAGAAAACTTGCAGAATCATAGGAGTTACTAAATTTAATAAGAAAGAGTGGATTGTAGGCCCATATTTCTTTATGGTGTAACAGCCAGGCTCTAAAGCCATTGGGCCGATCCAAAGTGATCTCACATAGCCCTGCAGACAAGCTGTCTCTGACTGACAAAGGTCAGGATGTCAGGATGTTTGCTGCTCCTTTTCTTTGTAATTTGGAGGATGCCTTATAGAGATGCTAAAACAAGCCTATGTGACAGCTAGCATACTCAGCAGACAGGTATGCTGTGGGAGCTCCTTCTGCTCCTTCAGCCAATCGCCACTGAGTTACCAGCCCATTGGGGCATGGTCTCTCTCTCTTTACAAAAAGCAGCTGCTGTCCTCCACTCTCTCTCTCTGGCTTCTGGCTCCACTTCCAGCTCCTAGACTCCTTTCCTGTTCGCGCAGAGGGGCTGTTGTCTGGGACGGTAATCTGTAAGTTTTTTCCCCTTTGAATAAATAACTATTCTATTAATCATAATTCCAAACTGGTGTGGGATTGTCTGTGACTTATGCCTTCATCTGGCGCCCCACATTTGGTTGTAGAACCCCCTCCCCCCCACTCAACTGCTTGCTGCCAGCTCGGCTAGTCACGAGCCCTCCCTCAGCTGTGGCCTGTGTCCTGTGTGTGGAGCCAGCAGTTCAATTAAACCCCACGCCTCCCAAGCTCCACAGGCTCAGGACAGTCTCTGCCTGACTGGTTTGCTCGTTTCTGAGTTGTTTTTAAATTTCCCTTGTAAGTGCGGCGCTTTAGTGGCATGAATCAGAAAGATTTGGTCACGTGGAGGCATACGCGGCTTCTGGGTTGCTCTTTTCTACCCCTGGATTCTGGGTTTCTGGTTCCGTGTATGGAATTGATTTAATTACATTTTCTTTGTTGAGCGACTTATATTTCCTATTTTTTAACAAATACTAAGGCAGACACTGAAACAGGACCCCGTTTCCATCACCTTTGCAGTGGTTATAGTCACGACTTGGCAACAGTGCCGCCCACTAGACAAGAGGCAATATGGCAGTTTTTGTTTCCAACTCCAATTTTACTGTTTTCTTTATTAATACAATAGATTATGTCGTGCAAGGTTTATATGACTATGGGGATGCATTAATTTACTTGTTACTAGGTTTCAGTTTTCTTTTCAGTATTTTATCATTAATAAAGATACGAGTTTTACAGACTAATAATGAACAACTAGTTGAAAGGATTAAAATTATTGAAAATCAGGGCTTATCTGAACAAGTGGATACTATGATAGACAAAATTGACTCCTTATCCAAGGGTCCTAGGAAGTTACCTGAAAGGGTTCAGGCTGTTGAATTTGACATTCAGACGTTACCACAAAGTTTTGATAAGGTAACAGATAGAATGTACCTCCAGAATGGGAACCAAAAAATTGATACCTTAGTGATATTCCTAGAAACATGGGTAGGTCAGGAGATTTGAGATTTAAGGGAGACAATGATAAAAAGATTAGAAATGATTGAAGAAATTATTGGAGCTGGTGAACAGAGTAAGAAGGCACAAGGACAGGATACAATGCCACCACCAGCTGTTAGAACTGGCTTACCCAGGGTTCTAACAACATATCCTGTAATTTATTCTGAAAAAGGGTCAACTTCTAAAGGCTCAAAGGGAGTTAAAGAAGCTAGATGGACACCAATAGCAATGAATGATTTAAAAGAAATTAAGCAAGCTGTCATTAATTATGGCTTGCACTCTGCATTTGTTAAGGAAATGATAAGGACTTGGGCTTCTAATGTCAGAGCTACCACCCATGATTTCTCTCAGCTAGTGTCTGCAGTTTTATATGATGGACCTTCCTTGAGGTTTGGAATTTATTTCAGGGAAGAATCCAAACATATGGAACACCAAGGAAGAGCAAAAAGTGTGGAGGTTTCCCAAGATCAAATTCTTGGTGTAGGAGCATATGCTGATTCACAGGTCCAAGCCCTTTATGACAAAGAAGTGCTGTCCTTATGTCACAAAGCAGCCTTGAATGCTTTGAATAGAATACAAGATCCAGCAAAAAGGGTCGAATCATATACCAGGTTAGGCAGGGACAGAGAGAACCCTTTACTGACTTTGTGCAAAGATTAATTAAGGCTCTGGACATAGGGATAACAGACCCAGAAGCTAGACGAATACTTCTTGAATCTCTAGCTTTTGAAAATGCAAATACCGAATGTAAAAAGATAATTGGCCCTTTAAGATATAGATCAGCACCTGTGGAAGAATGGATACAGCATAAAATGAATGTTGAGACGTTTAGCTATAATGATGAATCCTGGGTAGGAGAAGCGATTTCCAAAGCTATGAGGAGACATCAAACTACCAGGTGTTTTAATTGTGGTAAATTAGAACATCTGAAAAGGGATTGCAGGCAAAGAAATTCTAGGCATAATATCTTCTCTGGGAATGACAAAAGTAGGAGACCTTAGCCTTCAGGTATATGTAGGAGATGTGGTAAAGGCCGACATTGGTCCAATGAATGCAGGTCAACAACAGACAGACAAGGCAACCCAATACCATCGGGAAACTCCTTGAGGGGCCTCTCGCAGGCCCCCAAGCCAAAAGTGACCCAGTCATTCCCAGTTACAGTGGAAAATGTGTCCCACCAAGAAAATTGAAAACTCCAGTGTCTGCTGTAAAAAGTAATACTGTTCTAAATGATGAATTACATGTGGAGAATGAGTCAAAAAATTCAGTAGGACAGAGTAAATGTATATTTTGGCAAACTTCTATTAACGATCAAAGACCAAAGCTAAGAGTCTGTATAAATGGCATTTATATTGAAGGCTTATTAGACACAGGTGCGGATGTAAGCATAATTACTCCAGAATCTTGGCATCTGAATTGGCCTCTTCAAGAGGTAGATGTTCAGTTCCTGGAAATTGGAACTCTATCTCATGTAAAACAAAGCACAAGATGGGTGGAATGCATAGGGCCTGAAGGGCAAATAGGAAGACTAAGGCCATATATAGCCAATATTGCAATAAATTTATTGGGCCGTGACCTGCTACAGCAATGGAATACCCAGATTGACATTCCTGTAGTTCCAGGAACTCACAATTCTGGGAAGGTTATAATGAGGTATTATGGGAAAAGGTCAACAGCCATTCAGGCTGTACAAGAACATACAGCCAATAGCAAACCTTTAGAGGTACCAACAGCCCTACCTTTAAAATGGCTAACTGAGAAGCCAATGTGGATCAAGCAGTGGCATCTAGCTGAAGATAAATTACAGGCTTTGGAACAGCTGGTACAAGAGCAACTAGATGCTAACCATATTGAAGAATCAACCAGCCCTTGGAATTCTCCTGTGTTTGTTGTGAAAAAGAAATCTGGTAAATGGAGAATGGTGACAGATCTAAGAGCTGTCAACAAGGTAATTCAACCTATGGGTCCGCTACAATCTGGAATTCCTTTGCCTTCTCTATTACCAAGAGGATGGCCTCTTATAGTTATTGATTTGAAAGATTGTTTTTTCACTATATCTTTGCAAGAAAAGGATAGAGAAAAATTTGCCTTCACATTGCCTACTTATAATAATTCTCAGCCTACTAGGAGATATCAATGGACTGTCCTACCACAAGGGATGCTCAATAATCCCACATTGTGTCAACATTTTGTTAATAAGCCATTGGAAATAATTCGTAAGCAATTTCCCAAGTCCATAATTTATCATTACATGGATGACATTTTATTATCTGATTCAAATAAATGTGGTTTTGTCATGGAATATCTTGTTTCCTCCATTGATGGTGATTGAAAGGTTTGCTGGGTATAAATATCTGTGCTTCCATCTGTGGTCTCCTATTGTCTACAGCACATCTGCCCAGGACCTTCTGGATTTCTTGGTTTCTATTAACAAGTCGGGTGTAATTCTGATAGGTCTACCTTTATATATTACTTGACCTTTTTCCTTTGCAGCTCATAATATTCTTTCTTTAGTCTATATGTTTTGTGTTTTAATTATTATATGGTGAGGGGACTTTTTTATCCAGTCTATCTTGTGTTCTGTAAGATTCTTCTATCTCTGTGGGGATATCCTTCTTTAAATTTGAAAAGTTTTCTTCTATGAATTTGTTGAATGTATTTTCTGTGTCTTTAATCTTGAATTCTTTTCCTTCTATCCCTATTATTCTCTTTGGCTGATGAATTTATTTTATCTAGCTGTCTTCAACCTCTGAGATTCAGTCTTTCATCTTTTCTATTCTGTTGATCCAATTCTTAGAGTGGCTGCCTGAGTCTTTGGGAACTTTTCTTTGTCTGCTCTGTGTCTCAGGGAGCCACTGAGGTCTCCTTCAGTCTGCTCTCTTGCTCTGTTCTCCTGAGTGGCTCTCACTGCTTGTGCTTTAGAGTTCCTCTCTTGGTCCTCTCAGCAGGAACCTCTCCTGCTGGCTGTCTAGATAACCTGATTCAGGTTGGTGAGGACCCCTGTTGGGTTGCTGGTCACTCACCTTTGGTCCTCTCAGTATTTTAGTAAGCTATATTTCTGAGTATCACTGAAGTTGCAGGATAGGTATATTTGGGTTCAGGATGGTGTTTGTTGCTTGTTGGGGTACAGTGGATGGGAGTTGGTATTGGTCCAGCCTACCTGCAGGAAACTCTCCTGTTTACTGGCTAGAGAAATTGAGGCAGTCATGGTAGAGGTCCAGGGTTTGCCTCACTATGGATGACCTAGAAAGTGTGGTGTCATGCCAGGTGGCTGGTCACTCACCTCTTGGTTCTCTATGTATCCGAGCAAGCTACTTTCAGAGGTTAGGGTTAGGGTTAGGTGCCCAAAAACTCCAAAAATGAGGGGAAAGTACAAAAATAATCAGGACGGAAACTGACATTAAAAGACTTTAAAAGATGGTTGACCATTTAACCAAAGTCAAAATAATGAGTTTGTCTCCAATGTGGTTAATAGGCATCTATTGGAACCCATAAGCTCACATTTCTGATGAACCCCAGGTTGAGGTTTAACTTTCTGTGAAGGAGAGAAAAGTAATAAAAGTCATGAAGTCTGACTTATTTGAATGGAATCATATTGTTCTTCCCTGATGCCTACAAAATCTCTAGTTATGAGTTTTGAATAGTGGTGACAAGATGACATCCAGGTTGTGGGAGATTCTGAAACTTGAACTGAAGTCACTGTAAGGCTAAGTTAATTAAATACTTATATGGAGCTATGGTTGAAAGAATTGTTAGGGAGGGACCTTTGTGAAAACCCAAGGATCAAATGCCAAAGAGCAGTACATAGGGTGCACTTAAGTAAGTTGGCACCATCTGTACTCTGTATCCACTTTAGTATGATGGTTCAGCCTCTTCCTGGTCTTCCACTATTTACTTTTGGCAACCCATGTAACTATCCGTGACAGTATCCTACAGCCCCCATTTTGCAGTCTCCATGGGAATGTAAAGCTCTTTAGTCTCCACCCCATCAATTCCCAATATTTGTCTGCCTGGCAAGAATAAGGATATTCTAAGATACGTTTAAATTTCTCCCTTTTTGCTACCAGCTAGTGAAATAATAGACACTATGAAATTTGAGTTTCTCTGTGAATTTCACTGTGGAAAAAGACTGACTTCTCCTGGTAAGACCATGTCTACTAAAGAACATTTACCCTTACCTGACCACCTTATAGGAGTGACAGGAGCTGAGGTTTGTTGAGGGTTTTAGAGATGAGAATGCTTTCATTATATGATTTAGTTATATTAACTTAGTTGTGTATATCCCTTGTCATATATCTAAACCTGTTAGGACCCTGAGGAAATATCTTCATCACTGTTCCAAATTAGTCACAAGAAAAAATATCATGTTTATTATTTTTATTAATGAATTGTTCTTTTTTCTATTCTATTTTTTTATCTTAAGTTATAATCTCATTATTAATCTCTGGTTGTCTTGGAACTCAGTGTATAGACTAGGATCTTGTAGAAACTAGGCCTCTCTGACTTTGGCAACCTGCCTAGGTTTTGGGCCCTGATGTATAGAGCAACAAGTAAACTCTGTCTTTAGTCTCAGGAATACACTTGGGAGAGCTGGTAAAGATGCGGCGCCATGACCTTTGTAAAAGGGTTGTTTCCGATCCTCAGAATCGAAGACTTTTCACAGAAGGGTGAAAACTGTGATTATCAGTTCCAACACCTCTGTGGACTTTGTTTGTAATGTTCTTGATTTACTCAATGTTCCTCTTGTGCATCATTGTATGATTAGCCTCTTTTTGAATTTGTATACTTCCTTATAAAACTGAATCCATTGATTTACATTAGTAAGAGACTTGCTTATGAATTTGACTTAGATCTCCAGCCAATCTGGGATATGTCTGTCTTTAGATTAGCAGCCAGTGCTGGGAACACTGTGCTGTATCCCTTCTGACACTCAGACCTCACTAACCAATCAGAGTCTCAATCAGTCAAATGGGAAGGTTCTTCCGGGTGCAAGGCTTCCGGTTTTGGCCTTCCTGGAGAAATCACAGTCTCTCTCATGCAATGAGCTTTGGGCTCCCTTGAGGGGAGAGAATTTGTTATCTTGGCAGCTGCACCATGGTGAATGAGTGGTTGCTGTCCACAGATTGGAGTAGTGGTGGGCCAAGGTGAGCAAGGGGCCAATGTCCCCAGGTGGGGAGGCTGCTCTCCCCACATGCTTCCACCCCATGCTGCTCTCTCCCTCACCCCCGTGCTGCTTTCCCCACATGCTGCTCTCCCTATATGCAGATGAGCAGATGAGTGGCTGGTCTTGGCAAGTGAGGGGCCACTGTCTCCAAACAAGAATGAGTGGCCTGCTGAGGATAGCAGCTGGTATGGTGCATCCTCTCCTGACTGGCTGTGAGCCAGTGAACAAACACAGAATTTAGTGTGTTCCTGCCTCATCCTAAGTAGTCCTAAGTGATCCTTGCAACACCCTGCTGGCAGTCTCTGAATAACTTCACTGCCTGGGCTCTGTCTGCACAGAGCAGAGTGTTGGGAGCTGCAAATGGTGGTGCCTGTAGTGCTTGTGTTGTCGCATGTGGAGAGATATCACCAAATTTGCAAAACTCGGAAACTACTGGTCGCTCCATTATTTTCAGAAGTTCTGAACTTTTAACATTCAGGTTTACTATCCATTTGTAGTTAATTTTGTGGAGCTCGTAAACGGTTTCTTTTGTGTAGAGTAGCACTCCACTGCTAAACTGAAGTAGAGCATAATTGATAATAGAATTAATGATATAAGAATTTACCAGTTTAGGAGGCATTAAGTCACACAAAGTAGAATTTAAGTAATGGAGGACTGCATCCCAAATTCCCCAAAGATTAGTATGCTAACCATGCCTGTTAGAGATTAGTATCATGAGATGCAAATGTTTGTTCACCAGGATTAATAAGCCATTAATGTACATTCCTATAACAAATAAGACAACCATGATTTACAACCAGCCAAAAGATCCACTTCCCAGTCAACGGCCTCTAACTTGCTGCTCAAGGGGTCATTACAGGGATACAACCTCTGATATGAAAGTATAATAATTCTAAATAAGATGCATTTTTCAGTTTTTAGAAAAGCAGTTTACAGTCAATGTGCCCTATACTGATTAAGATGGACTTGAATCCTCTCTGTATCCCCACAAGGCATAACCCTTGCTATCCTCTTGGCTAACCACCATTATTTTTTGCATTACAAGTATGCTGCACCACAGAGTTCTAAAATTACCAGTTTGAGTCATATCTTGGGGCATCCATTGTAATAATAATAAGGATTTGTGTGAAACATGACTTCTCCCTTCAGACCAGAAGAGTAGGAACAGTATACTGTGTACATTGGCAGAGGGGAAAAGAGTAGACAATAACTAGATCACAGAATGAATTTAAGGGACTGAGCTTCAGGGTATCCATTACAAAGAAGGCCCTGGTTTGGCACTGTGTATGACTTTCTGGGTAATTTCCCATCGTACATTAATTCCTTGCATGTGAATGAAGACAGACACCAGTGGGTATACAGTTTAGTCAGTATAGCTTGAATTACTATATATTTAGTTTCCAATTAGTGAACTTTCCCATGCAGATATGTTCAATTTTGGTTGACACAGTTAAGTCAGCTCAGATGTTTGAGACACAGGCCATTGACTGTAACTCAATGTTTCAGCATAAGGGACTCAGCAGCTAATATTTTACATGGGACCAAGTCATACGTTCTTGTACTAATGGCATTCTTCCTACCAGGGAAATGTCTACTCTGTTTCAAATTCAGTATAACTAAGTGTTCAATTATTTTTATCGTTTTAAGAAGTCAATTATTGGTTATCATATTTTAGATTTCATTTTCTTCAAATGCATTACTGCTATAATCTCTTTGTTCCTATTTTCCAATATTTCCCAGGTTTTGAATTTCATTCCATTTTTTATGTACTGTTTATTTATTCATTTTTAAATTTATATCAGTTTAGAGCAGTGATTCTCAAGCTGGAGGACCATGACTCTTTGGGGCATCAAATGAGCCTGACAGGACTGGTCTAAGACCACCAGAAAGTACAGATACTTAATATTATCATTCATAACGGTAGCAAAAATATAATTATGAAGTAGCAGTACATCATGAGTAACTGTATTAAAGAGTCACAACACTAGGAAGATTGAGGACAATTGGTTTAGATTAATGTCTCCTGTATCTCATGCTTGCATCATGCTATGCAACTGAGAATAGCTTTGAGCTCCTAATCCTGCCTCTGCTACCCAGTGCTGCAAAGACAGTCTAGCAACTCCCACCAGGCTGGACCTTGACTGGTCTGTGTGAAGGGGAAATAGATCAGTGAATGAGTATCCTCCAACTTCTCTAGATTTTATTGTGAATTTACAAGTGATGTGGAACCTGTGTAAGAATTGAGTTCACCGATCAATTTTAAGGCCAGTGTAGTCACAACAGACAAAGGATGGGCAAGAAGGAGGGTAAAAGCTTTCTTGCTGTGGCAATAGTTGACATTAGCAGTAAGTAGTGAGGTAATCAATTCTAGATGTTCCATAAAGGTGCTGATTGGCCATTTCGTGGGTCCACAGACCATGCATACAGGAATCTATATAAAGAACTTAATTTATCATTAAACAAATTTACTGTATTCATAGTAGTCCAAGTAAAATAGAAGAGCTGAATAAAATGGTGTGGCCCTGCCTACCATGCTTTATTTTCCAGGTTTAAGATATATACTCTGAGAGAAATGATGTGACTAGTACTTGGTGTGCTCTAATACAAATCCCTGGTCTCTTGAGCATATGACCATAAAGCCTGTTTCAACGTTTTAACAGAATTTTTCAGGATTATAAATACATTATTTTCACTATCTCTTTCCAGCCTCTAAGCTCTCCCATAGACCCTTCATTGTTTTCTAATTCTTGGCTTTTTGTTTAACAATTACTGTTTGAATGTGACCTGTGTTTGGTTGCAGTACCTCCCTGTTATGAAGTAAAGGGTTGGTTACTCTGGACCTTGAGTGTGTAATGGAATATGTATACATAGGACCAGCTTGAAGCTGGTAGATTAACATCGCAGAAAGGGAGAAACAGGACAGTGGTTGAGAACTTTCCTACTTCAACAGTATCTGAGATTAGCAATGTGGAACTAGGTAATCAATTTTAGATGTCCCATAAGTGTCCTGATGGTCATTTTTTGGTGTCCACAGACCAGGCAATCAATAATCTGGACTGACTTTATTATGAAACCAAATTGCTATAGTTACAGTAGTTCAACCAAAATAGATCAGAGTGAAATGTTATTGCCCTGCCTAACAGGACTGTTGTTTTACTGTTTTTAGATATATACCCTGAGGTAAAAGTTTGTGATATCTTTGTGCTCTAATCAAATTCCTAGTTTATTGAGCACATAGCCATGAAGCCTGTTTCAACTTTTCAAAATAATTTCTTCAGATTATAACTCTATATATACACATTCTCTTTTCTGTCCCCAAGCCCTACCTTGACCTGTCAGTGTCTTATAATTTATGGCCTGCTTATTTTAGCAACAGTTGTGAATGTGACCTGTGTTTGGCTGCAGGATTTCCTAGGTATGAGATGATGGGTTGGCTGCACTGCACATGTATGTAATGGGATTTGCACACAAAGGACCCTGGGCTTTGGATGAGTAACAGATATGCTTTAGGAAAGTGGATGAATCTCTCTTAAAATACAAACTTTCTGGACTAAGACCCTTTCTACTGGGCTGGAAGGGCAGAACAGCAAGTTGTGTGATATCTGAGTAATTTGCTTTCTGTCACCTAGTAGGGGAGCTGATAATATTCTGAGACCCAGCAGAGTGGTGTCAGCCAGTGAGGGACTCTGGGGAGGCTCAACAAATAGGAATAAAAGTGTGGGCTAGCTTACAGGTGGTTCTTTCCATGATTCTTCTCTGCTTTTCTTGTAATGAGTTGTAAGGATGACCACAAGCTATGTCATGATGAGTGTAGGGTGTTCAGAGAAGGTATGTTGAGCTGTCATTTCTGCTGGGGTTTGGCTGCACCATGAGGCAGGTTATGGTTCTATTGGTCTGTGTAGTGACCTGGCCAGTGGTCCTTGTCCTCTGAGCTCCCTGAGTTTGTATTTCCTGGGAAGAGGGAGACTGTGCATCTCTAGTATGGTTGGACATTATGCTTGTAATATCATTGTCCAGTGTACACACAGGGCCATGGTTTTGGTGTGTAGTGGGAAGACAGATTGGAAAACTGATGATGTGGTTTCTAGAATTTCTAAATATTGCATTCCTCTTTCAAGTTTGTCTTCTAAATGTTTCAAATAGTTTAAAACCTGGTATTACTACGGTAATGTTAATTGTCTTGGCAATACATGCTTAGAATTCTAACTTTCTGCTTTCACCAGCCACAATGATATGATTCAGTGATGTTTAGTTCTAGGGTACAAAAGGAGCTACCAAGGTTTCTCAGGTATGCGTGGTGTTGGGTAGGTAGATAGGGCAGAATCTATATCTTGTGATATAATCCATGTGACAGAAAGCAGATATTAAATTATTTTTCATAATTAATTTTTCATAATCTCATTGATTACTCTCAGTGTTTCCACTATGAATGTATCTTTGTAATCAGCTTTTCTGTTATAGATTGTTGGAAATTCTCATTGAATTGTATTCATTTTATGCTGCAAATTTACTATACACAGCAGAATGTTCCCAAGAATTATTTGATTCTTTATTTACTTAGGTTTTGCTTTTCTTGTTGCTGTTAATCTGTGAAAGAATTGGTTTATTCGCTAAAATGTCTTTGCAGGTGGTTCCTCATATCTTCTGATTTCAAATACCAACACTCAAGTTGAGAGGCTCATAAATATCTACTATTCCAGATCCTGTATACGTATATTGAAAATTCATTCTCATATACAAACATTTGCAACAATACCAATAAACTTGTTTTCAAAAGTGCTTGTGCCCAGGTAGTGCGGATGCATACCTTTAATCCTAGCACTCAGGAGGAAGAGGCAGGCCAACCTGGTCTTCAAGAGCTAGTTCCAGTACAGTCTCCATAGCTACAGAGAAACTCTCTCTCAAAACCAAAAGAAAAGTACTTGTGAAACAACCTTAAATGAGTTTCTTTAGGTATATACTGATTCTTTAAAAGTCTGTTAACTTGTATTTTGGTTTCTTTTAAAATTAATTTATGGTTTTTTTTCCATTCAAAAATTTACACTTCCTCCTTTCCTCCCATTCCCCCCTTGCTCCCCTACTCACACTCCTCCCTCCCCCTCCCTTTTTAAGAGAGGGCAGGGAATCCTGCCCTGTATGTGAAAGACCTGGATAAATCCTGATCCCCCTAGTAGGAAAAAATAGAACCAAAAATCCAAGCAGGGAGAGAAGAATTAGAAATCTAGGATTAGCCTGGTCAGTGTTTCAGGAACTAGCTGAAGATAAAGTTAGATTGTAATCTTGAAGAGTTTCCCCCACCTTTGATTATCATTGGTAGTTTTGGAACACTGTGTTTCAGGAACTAGCTGATTATAATCTTGAGAATTACCTTGAGGAACAGGGAGTTGCCCCCTTGTGATTTTCACTGGTATTTTCTGAATTTTCTGTGACAGCCTCCCTACCCCTTTCGGATTACGGGGCTGTGGTTTCTTCCCTTAAAAACTACTTCTCCCAGCTACTTGGGGTCGAACTCTTCCCCTGTGTGGGTTATGAGTCTCAGCCCCAGTGTACTGGTTCTGTCTCATTGATTAAAGCCTCGAGTGATTGCAGCAATGTCGGTCTCTCATGAGTTACTGGGGGGTATTGTTATCCCAAGACTTGAGTGAGAGTCTCCCCACACTGGTGGGGGGGGTCTTTCATATGAAGTCCCTCCCTCCTACATCCAGGCCTAGGAAGCTTTGCATCCAAATAGACTAGGGTCCCCAAAAGTCAGTACATGCAGTAAAAACAGTCCTTGTGCGTTTATCAATGGCTTCTCAGTCAGCCCCCATTGTCAGCCACATTCGGAGAGTCCAGTTTGATCACATGCTCATTCAGTCCCAGTCCAACTTGATTTGATGAGCTCCCATTATAACAGGCACACTGTCTCAGTGTCTGGACCAATCCCTCCAGGTCCAGACTTTCTTGCTCATCTTCCCCTTCCTTATGCTCTTCAACTGGACTTTGGGAGCTCAGTCCATTGCTTTGATGAGGGTCTGTGTCTCTATCTCCCTCCATCACTGGATGAAGATTCTATGGTGATATTCGAGATAATCATCAGTGTGATAGTGGGGCAAGGCCAGTTCATGCACCCTTTGCTCTACTGCCCAAGGACCTAGCTGGGGACATCCCCATGGACACCTGGGATTCCCTCTAGAGCCAAGTCTCTTGCTAACCCTAAAATCACTCCCTTAATGTTGGTAATTTTTTTCCTGCTCCTTTATCCGCCCTTTGTCCATCTCCACCGTCCCACTCACCCAAGCTCTCTCCAGTCTTTCTTTTCTCCCTTCTCTCTCCCCTGCTCCCCTTTCCCCAACCCCATCCCCACCCCTATCCCACCCCCATGCTCCCAACTCTTGTCCAGAAATTTTGTATGCTTCCAATTTCCAGGAAGATCTATATGTTTTTCATTAGGTTCATCTCAGTATTTGGCTTCTCTGGGTTTGCAAACTATATGCTTAATGTCCTTTGTTTATGGCTAGAGTCTACTAATGAGTGAGTATATAACATACCATATTCATCTTTTTGTGCTTGGGGTATCTCATTCACGATAGCGTTTTCTATTTCCATCCATTTTCATACATAATTCAAGATGTCTTTTTTTTTTTCGCTGAGTAGTACTCTAATGTGTATATATTCTACACTTTCTTTATCCACTCTTCCATTGATGGGCATCTAGGTTTTTTCCTGGTTCTGGCTGTTACAAATAATGCTGCTATGAACATAGTTGAAAAAATGTTTTTGTAGTATGATTGGGCATCTCTTGGGTATATTCTCAAGAGTGGTATTGCTGGATCCTGATGTAAATTGATTCCCAATTTACTGAGAAACTGCTATACTTATTTCCAAAGTGGTTGTACAAGTTTGCATTCCCACCAGCAATGGATGAGTGCTCCAGTTACTCCACATCATCTCCATCATAGGCTATCATTGGTGTTTTTGATTTTAGCCATTATGACATGTATAAGATGGTATTTCAAAGTTGTTTTGATTTGCATTTCCTTGATCGCTAAGGAGGTTGTTTTGGCCATTTGAACTTTGATGAGAATTCTTTTTTCAGTTCAGTACCCCTTTTTTAAAATTGGGTTAATTATAATTTTCATGTCCAGTTTCTTGAGTTCTTTATATATTTTGTAGATCATACCTTTTTCTGATATTGGTTTGGTGAAGATCTTCTCCCATTCTGTAGGATGCCTTTTTGTCTTAATGACAATGTCCTTTGCTTTACAGAAGCCTCTCAGTTTCATGAGGTCCCATTTATTCACTGTTGCTCTTGTTGTCTGTGCTACTGGGATATACATAGGAAGTGGTTTCCTGTGCTCATGTGTTGCAGTCTACTTCCCACTTTCTCTTCTATCAGGTTCAATGTGGTCAGATTTATATTGAGGTCTTTAATCTGTTTGGACTTGAGTTTTGTGCATAGTGATATATATGATCTATTTTCATTCTTCTTCACGTTGACATTCAGTTATGTCAGCACCATTTTTGAAGATGCTTTCTTTCCTCCATTGTGTACTAGCTAGAGGCAAGCAAGTGCTGTCATCTAAGAGCTGCTTCCTGACTCAGCTTTAGCTTCAAAAACCTTTAGCTCTATTATAGGTCCTGCCACAAAACACTTAAATGGTGTTGATGAAAAGCTGACTGCATGCTTTTCAGTTTTCAGCTGTAGCAGGAAAAAAGCTGCACTGTTTTAAAATGCCTGTTTTCTGGGCTGTCATGCCATGGCAAACTCTGACTCTTTCAAGCAGGTGGTCTGACTGAGTGTGGTCTGTGCTGAATGTTGCAGCTTGCTTGCTGGCAGGGACCTAGAAATGCCACAGAGTTGTGGCAACAAAAATGGCTGCATTAGGTATCTCAGTCATGAGGCTGGAAAGCTAAGGAATGGGCTGAATCCAGCTCTCAAAGCCACAGTTTTAGTCCTCTCCATAATGACTCATGTTGTCAGAAAAAGAGAGAGATACAGTAAAGAGAGATTCAAAGAGAAGGCCCCTAAATGGTTTACAGTGTGTTAAAAATATATGCAGGCTAAAAGTTAAAGTTCTTTTTAAAAAAGAGTAGTTAGGTGTGGTAGTACACACCTTTAATCTCAACAGTTGGGAGGCAGAGGTACATTCATCTCTGTTACTTCAAGGTGTGGTAGGACACGTCTTTTATCCCAATGCCTGGGAGGCAGAGGCAGACAGATCTCTATAAATTCAAGGTGTGGTGGCAGATACCTTTAATTCCAGCACTGGGGAGACAGACAGAGAGAGAGAAAGAGAGAGAGAGAGAGAGAGAGAGAGAGAGAGAGAGAGAGATCTGAGTTCAAGGACAGCCTGGTCTACAGAATTATTCCTGGACAAAGATATAGAGAGAACCTGTCTCAAAAAGTAAAAGTAAAAATAAAATAGAGGTTAAAATAAAGCCACATAAAGATGTAGGATATACAGAGAATCTTGATACTGTATGCTATTGTGCTGTCTTTGAATTGTTTTTGTAATGGTTGTTCTGTCTCCTTAAGAGACAAGCCACACCCACTCCCTCCCCCATCCACTGAGACCTGATGCGGGAGAATTGTCTGTATTCTGTCAATCATATTTTAATAAAACGCTGATTGGCCAGGCAGGCAGTATAGGTGGGAAAACCAGACAGGAAGTAGAGGTGATGCAATGAGAACAGGAGAATTCTGGGAAGCAAGGAGGTTCCTCTGCCACTCCTGCGCAGACCGCCGAAGAGGCAACATGTAAGCTGACAGCTGAAAAAGGTACTGAGCCCATGTGGCTAACATAGATCAGAATAATGGGTTAAGAGAAGTCATAAGAACTAATAAGTAGCCTGACCAAATGGGCCAATCAGTTTATAACCTTATGGAGTCCTGTGTGTGATTTTCTTTGTTGCTTGCCGGCTGTTGGGGTACCAGGAGGGACAGAAACCCCAACAAGCCGGCCCTCATGTTACAGAGGCCACACGATCTTCAGCTTCCAGCCTGAGCTGTCTTTTCCCTCTTCCTCTTTGAGAGCTTTTCCCTCTCTCCCCACTTCTCTGCTTCCCCCTTCTCTGTCTCTTTCTCCTCTCTCTCTCACTCTCTCTCACTCTGTCTCTCTGTTTCTTCCCCCTTTCTCCCTTCCCTCACCATAAACCCCTGAATAATATTCAACCTCACTCTGCATGTCCTATCCATCCATGTTTCTGTCTCTTGCCTGCCCACCATGTGTCTCCCTGTCTGGGACTAGCCATTGCTCAGGGATTGGCAGCCATCTCTGTCTGGGACTGGCTGCTCCCAGGACAGCTACCACACCACTGTCTTCCACCACATGGCCTGCTACCACCATTTGGGACCTACAGCATTTCTGCTACCTACTGCCGCCAGGGATCTTGCAGCAATTTTTTAAAAAAAATCATAAAATTGGGGCCGTGACTAGGATAGGCTCTTCCACTTTAGTTTCTCTCCAGAGATTGGGATCCTGAGCCAGGTTTTTTCCTACTCCCACCACCAGCTTCCATTGGTAAGTTTCCCCCATTCTGCTATGGTTGCTTCCCTCAGCTTAAATTGTGTTTGGAATGTCCTGGGGCCAGTCCACCTGTGACTGAGTGTCCCTCAGATCCTTCTTTCTCTCGTTTTTTCCCCATTTCTTTTCATTTCTTTTTTCCCCTCACCATAAAAGGCCACTCAGAGCAGCCTCTGGCCTCTCTGGCTTCTACGTCACCCAGATCAGATCCAGCCAGGACATAGCACCCCACCTGGAGTCAGGGGACACCCAGCTCATGGGTCCTGGGTGTTCACGTTGATTTGCACCCTGCCTATATGGGGAGTCATCCCTGTTATAGGACTTATGGTGTCATTGTTTCATGGGTTTTCACAATTTCAGCTGTGGAGAGAAACCATCCATGTCTGTTCCCTTGGCTTTATTCAATTCCAGCCATAACATGGTCCAGCCTTTTGCTCCCTGCTGTGGCTTATGACATGGCGGCTCAGCGACAATGTGGATCACACCTCTAGGTCTCTTATTATTAAGCTTAAAATCCCTACAGCTCAAAATTTGTGGCATCTCTATCTCTTATTGAGCTTAAAACCCCTACAGCTCAAATTATGGCTTTTTTTATGGAGCATGTGACTGTTGCCATTTTGACTGAGGTCATGTGATCTCACCACCATCTTAACTGAGGTTAAGTAACTTTACCTCCATCTTAACTGAGTGGCTTTTCCATATAACATGTGGTTGCTGCCAGTTTGATTGGGGTCAGGTGACTTTGTCCCCATCTTGGCTGAGGGCCTGGTCAGGTGACCAAGTTCCTCCATCTTTACTGAGGTATTACCTGTCTGGTTCCCCAGTGTTAACTTGGGTGACCTTACTGCCATCTTAACTGATAGCCAGGTCAGTTTGCTTTCCTCTATCAGAATCGTGTTTGGACTGATCCTGGGGGTCAGTCCGCCCACTTGTTAACACTGCACACTTCCAATGCAGTGAATTCAACTGTGGACTTGGGGTTCCTCAGCTTCTTTATCTTTTCTGTTTCTCCTCTTTCCTTTTTCTCTTCTCCCATTGTCATCATAAATGCCGCTCAGAGTGGCCAATTTGCATCCCTCCTATTTCTTGGAATACTTTCCGATATAGGCCTTGGATGCCATTGTTTTCGTGAATTTTCACGATTTTGGCTCTGGATAGCAACCAGCCAGGTCAGGTTGCTTTCCTCCATCATAAACATGTTTGGACTTTTTCTGGGGGTCGGTCTGCTCACGTGTTAGCACTGCACACTTCCCGTGCAGTGCATTTGACTGGGGACCCGGGGTTCTCAGCTTCTTTATCTTTTTTTTTCATTTCTTCTCTTTCTTTTTTCTCTTCTCCTGTCTGTGAAGAATTTTGTTGGGATTTTGTGGGGATTGCATTGAATCTCTAGATTGCTTTTGGTATATTTGCCATTTTTACTATGTTGATCCTCCCAATCCAAGAGCATGGGAGATCCTTCCATTTTCTGACATCCTCTTCAATTTCTTTCTTCAAAGCCTTAAAGTTCTTGTCAAATAGACCATTCCCTTCCTTGGTTAGTGTAACCCCAAGATACTTTATGCTATTTGTGACTATCCTGAAATGTGAAGTTTCTGATTTCCCTCCATGCTTTTCTATCCTTTGTGTATAGAAGGCCTACTGATTTTTTTTGAGTTGATCTTGTATCCTGCCACATCACTGAAGGTTTTTATCAGTTATAGGAGTTCTTTGGAAGAGTTTTTTGGGTCACTGATGTACATAATCATATCATCTGCAAATAGCAAAAGTTTGACATCTTCTTTTATGATTCAAATCCTCTTGATCTTATGTTGTCTTATTGCTATTGCTAGAATTTCAAGCACTTTGTTGAAGAGATTGTGAGAGTGGACAGCCTTGTCTTTTTCCTGATTTTAGTCAAATGGCTTTTAATTTCTCTTCATTTAATTTGATATTAGCTGTTGGTTTGCTATATATTGCTCTTATTATATTTAGATATGATCCTTGTATCCCTAACCTTTCCAAGACATTTATCATAAAGGGGTGTTGAATTTTGCCAAATGCTTTTTAAGCATCTAACAAAATGATCATATTTTTTTCAGTTTATTTATATAATGGATTACATTGATACATTTTTATATGTTGAACCAGTCCTGCATCTATGGGATGAAGCCTAATTGATTGTAATGAATTACTTTTTTTTGATGTGTTCTTGGATTATGTTTGCCAATATTTTATTGAATTTTTGCATCGGTGTTCATGAGTGAGATTGGTCTGTAATTGTCTTGGTTGAGTCTTTGTATGGTTTTGGTATCAGGGTAACTGTAGCTTCGTAAAAAGAGTTTGGCAATGACTTTTCTGTTTCTGTTATGTGACACACCTTAAGGAGTATAGGTATCATCTCTTCTTGGAATTTCTGTTAAAATTCTGCATTAAAACCATCTGGTCCTGTGCTTTTTTTGGTTGGGAGGTTATTTATGAGAGCTTCTATTTCCTCAGGACTTATATGCCTATTTATATTGTTTACTTGGTCTAGATTTAATTTTGATATTAAATTTTCCAAATTTGTGGCATATCGGCCTTTGTAGTAAGACCTGATGATTCTCTGGATTTCCCCAGTGTCTTTGATGTCCCTTTTTTCATTTCTGATCTTGTTAATTTGCATGTTCTCTCTCTCTGCCCTTCGATTAGTTTGGATAGGGGCTTGTCAATCTTTTTACTTTTCTCAAAGAATCAGCTCTTTGTTTAATTGATTCTTTGGATTGTTTTCTTTGTTTCTATTTTGTTGATTTCAGCCCTCAGTTTGATTATTTCCAGTCTTCTACTCCTCCTGGGTGAGTTTGCTTCTTTTTTTTTCCAGAGCTTTCAGCTGTGCTGTTAAGTCTCTAATGTGAGCTTTCTCCATTTTTTTAATTTTTAATGTGTTCACTTAGTGCTATGAACTTTCTTCTTAGCACTACTTTTGTTTTTGGTGTGTTGTGTCTTTATTTTCATTGAATTCAAGGAAGACTTTAATTGCTTTCTTTATTTTTTCCCTGACCCAGGGGTGGTTCAGTAGTTGACTGTTCAGTTTCCATGAGTTTGTAGGCTTTCTGGGGTTAGAATTGTTGCTAAATTCTAGCATTATTTCATGGTGATCCGATAAGACACAGGTGGTTACTTAATTTTTTTTTTATCTGTGGAAAGAAAGTTTGCTTTGTTACTGAGTATGTGATCAATTTTCGAGAAGGTTCCAGGAGATGCTGAAAAGAAGGTATATTTAAAATTTGGGTGGAATGTTCTATAGATGTCTGTTAAGTCCATTTGATTCTTTACCTCCATTAGTTCTTTTATATTAGGGGCATAGATGTTCAGGATTGAGACTTCATCCTGATGAATTGTTCCTGTTATGTGTATAAAGTGTCCATCTTCATCTCTTTTGATTGATTTTAGTTTGAAGTCAATTCTGTTAGATATTAGTATAGCCACACCCACTTGTTTCTTAGGTATGTTTGATTAAGAAATCATTTCCAAACCTTTAGTCTGAGTAAATATATGTCTTTTTGTTTGAGGTCTGTTTCTTTTTTTTTCTTTTTTTTAACTTTTAGAAAGTAATTTTATTAAATTATAAAAGTTTCCAGTTCTGCCCCTCCTCCCAACACCCTCCCACTTCCCCCACTCCCTCTCCTCCTCCCTCTTCATCCCTAAGGGCAGTCAGGGTTTCCTGCCCTGTGGGAAGTTGAAGTTCCTCCCCCCTCCCTCCAGGTCCAGGAAGGTGAGTATCCAAACAGACTGGATCCCCAAACTCCAGTATATGCAGAGGAAACAAGTCCCAGTGTCATTGTCAATGGCTTTTCAGAAAGACTCCGGGCCAGCCACATTCAGAGAATCTGGCCACATTCAGAGAAACTGGTTGGATCGCATCCTCGTTCAGTCCCAGACCAACTGGCCTTGTTAAACTCTCATTAGATCCGTCCCCTTGTATCAGTGGGTGATAGCATCCCTCGCAGTCCTTATTTCCTTTTTCATTTTCTTTGTCCTTCTGCTCCTCATTTGGACCTTGGGGGGCTCAGTCCGGTGCTCCAATGTGGGTCTCCGTCTGTATCGCCATCCATCGCCAGATGAAGGATCTATGGTGATAAGCAAAATATTCATCAGTATGGTTATGGGCCAAGGCAGGTTCAGGCACCCTCTCCTCTGTCCAGAGAACAATCTGGGGATCTCTCCTTGGACCTGGGATCCCATATATAATCAAATCTCCAGTAAACCCTAAAATGACTCCCTTAGTTGAAATATATTCTTCCCTGATCCCATATTCATCCTTCTTCCCTCCCCCCCATCCCGGTCCACCGAGCTTTCCCCATTCCTCCCCTACTCCCTTCTCTCTAACCCTCTCCCCTTCCAACAACCCTCCCACCCCCCCCCCCACATGCACCCGAGCTTACCTGGGACTCTTGTCTATTTCCTACCTCCTGGCGGATAGCTAAATAATCTTCATCAAGTTCATCTTCTTATTTAGCTTCTCTAGGATCACGAATAATAGGCTCAAAGACTTTTAATTATGGTTAGAATCCACTTATGAGTGAATACATACCGTGTTCCTCTTTTTGGGTCTGGCTTACCTCACTCAGTAAAGCGTTTTCTATTTCCATCCATTTGCATGCAAAATTAAAGATGTCATTGTTTTTTACCGCTGAGTAAAACTCTAATGTGTATATGTTCCACACCTTTTTTAACCATTCTTCTATTGAGGGTCACCTAGGCTGCTTCCAGGTTCTGGCTATTACAAATAGTGCTGCTATGAACATAGTTGAATAAATGCTTTTGTAGTATGTTAGGGCATCTCTTGGGTATATTCCCAAGAGTGGAATTGCTGGGTCCTGAGGGAGGTTGACTCCCAGTTTCCTGAGAAACCGCCACACTGATTTCCACAGTGGCTGCACAAGTTTGCATTCCCACCAACAATGGATGAGTATTCCCCTCATTCCACATCCTCTCCAGCATAGGCTATCATTGGTGTTTTTGAGTTTGGCTATTCTGACAGGTGTAAGATGATATCTCAAAGTTGTTTTGATTTGCATTTCGCTGATCGCTAAGGAGGTTGAGCATGACCTTAAGTGCCTTTTGGCCATTCGAAGTTCATCTGTTGTGAATTCTCTGTTCAGATCAGTGCCCCATTTTTTAATTGGGTTAATTATGGTTTTAGTGTCTAGTTTCTTGAGTTCTTTGTATATTTTGGAGATCAGACCTTTGTCTGATGAGGGGTTTGTGAAGATCTTCTCCCAGTCGGAAGGTAGCTTTTTTGTCTTAGTGACAGTGTCCTTTGCTTTACAAAAGCTTCTCAGTTTCAGTAGGTCCCATTTATTCATTGTTTCTCTTATTGTCTGCACTCCTGGGGTTCTGCTTAGGAAGTGGTCTCCTTTGCCTATATCTTGTAGACTACTTCTCACTTTCTCTTCTATCAGGTTCAAAGTGGTCGGATTAATGTTGATGTCTTTAATCCATTTGGACCAAGTTTTGTGCATGGTGATAGATATGGATCTATTTTCATTTTTCTACAGGTTGACATCCAGTTATGCCAGCACCATTTGTTAAAGATGCTATCCTTCGTCCATTGTATACCTTTAGCTCCCTTGTCAAAATTCAGGTGTTCATAAGTTTGTGGGTTAATACCCGGGTCTTCTATTCGATTCCATAGGTCAACTTCTCTGTTGTTATGCCAATATCAAGCTGTTTTCAACACTGTTGCTCTGTAATAGAGTTTGAAGTCAGGGATGGTAATGCCTCCAGAAGTTCCTTTATTGTATAAGATTGTTTTGGCTATCCTGGGTTTTTTGTTTTGCCATATAAACTTGATTATTGTTCTCTCAAGGTCTGTGAAGAAGTTTGATGGGATTTTGATGGGAATTCCATTGAATCTATACATTGCTTTGGTAGAATTGCCATTTTTACTATGTTGATTCTCCCAATTCAAGAGCAGGGGAGGTCTCTCCATTTTCTGGTATCCTCCTCAATTTTTTTCTTCAAGGACTTAAAGTTCTTGTCAAATAGGTCTTTCACTTCCTTGGTTAGAGTTACCCCAAGATATTTTATGCTATTTGTGGCTATCATGAAAGGTGATGTTTCTCTGATTTCCCTCTCTGCTTCTTTGTCCTTTGTATATAGGAGGGCAACCGATTTTTTGGAATTGATCTTGTATCCTGCCACATTACTAAAGGTGTTTATCAACTGTAGGGGTTCTTTGGTAGAGTTTTTGGGGTCGCTTATGTACACTATCATATCGTCTGCAAATAATGAAAGTTTAACTTCATCCTTTCCAATTCGAATCCCCTTGATCTCCTTATGTTGTCTTATTGCTATTGCTAGAACTTCAAGCACTATATTGAAGAGGTATGGAGAGAGTGGACAGCCTTGTCGTGTTGCTGATTTTAGTGGAATGGCTTTGAGTTTCTCTCCATTCAATTTGATGTTAGCTGTTGGCTTGCTATATATTGCTTTTATTATATTCAGGTATGATCCTCGTAAACCCAATCTCTCCAACACCCTTATCATAAATGGGTGATGAATTTTGTCAAATGCTTTTTCAGCATCCAATGAAATGATCATATGGTTTTTTTCTTTCAGTTTATTTATATGACGGATTGCATTGATAGATTTGCGTATGTTGAACCAACCCTGCATCTCTGGGATGAAGCCTACTTGATCATAATGGATGATTTTTCTAATGTATTCTTGGATTCGGTTTGCCAGTATTTTATTGAGTATTTTTGCGTCAATGTTCATGAGTGAGATTGGTCTGTAATTCCCTTTCTTGGTTGTGTCTTTGTATGGTTTTGGTATCAGAGTAACCGTAGCTTCATAAAAAAAGTTTGGCAATGATTCTTCTGTTTCTATATTGTGAAATACATTAAGGAGTATAGGTATTATCTCTTTCTGGAAGTTCTGGTAGAAGTCTGCTTTGAAACCATCTGGTCCTGGATGCTTTTTGGTAGGGAGATTTTTGATAACAGCTTCTAATTCTTCATGACTGACAGGTCTATTTAGATTGTTCACCTGGTCTTGGTTCAACTTTGGTATATGGTACTTATCTAAAAAAATGCCCATTTCTTTTACATTTTCCAACTTTGTGGCATATAAACTTTCGTAGTAAGATCTAATGATTCTCTGAATTTCCTCTGTGTCTGTGGTTATGTCCCCCTTTTCATTTCTGATCTTGTTAATTTGCATGTTCTCTCTCTTCCGTTTGATTAATTTGGATAGGGGTTTGTCAATCTTGTTGATTTTCTCCAAGAACCAGCTTTTTGATTCATTGATTCTTTGGATTGTTTTCTGTATTTCTATTTTGTTGATTTCAGCCCTCATTTTGATTATTTCCAGTCTTCTAGACCTCCTGGGTGTATCAGCTTCTTTTTTTTCTAGAGCTTTCAAGTGTGCTGCTAAGTCTCCAATGTGTGCTTTCTCCATTTTCTTTAATTGGGCACTTAGTGCTATGAACTTTCCTCTTAGCACTGCTTTCATAGTGTCCCATAGGTTTGAGTATGTTGTGTCTTTATTCTCATTAAATTCAAGGAAGAGTTAATTTCTTTCTTTATTTCTTCCTTGACCCAGGGGTGATTCAGTAGTTGACTGTTCAACTTCCATGAATTTGTTGGCTTTCTAGGGGTAGCACTGTTGTTGAATTGTAACTTTAATCCATGGTGGTCTGACAAGACACAGGTGGTTACTAATATTTTTTGTATATGTGGAAGTTTGCTTTGTTACCCAGTACGTGGTCAATTTTTGAGAAGGTTCCATGAGCTGCAGAGAAGAAGGTATATTCTTTCTTATTTGGGTGGAATGTTCTATAGATATCTGTTAAGTTCATTTGATTCAATACCTCCAATAATTTTCTTATTTCTCTGTTAGGTTTCTGTCTGATTGACCTGTCCATTGGTGAGAGAGGAGTGTTGAAGTCTCCTACTATTAGTGTCTGTGGATTGATGACTGCCTTGAGTTCTAGAAGTGTTTCTTTTACAGAAGTAGGAAGCTTTATATTAGGGGCATAGATATTCAGGATTGAGACTTCCTCCTGATGAATTGTTCCTCTTATGAGTATAAAATGTCCGTGTCCATCTCTTCTGATTGATTTTAGTTTGAAGTCAATTTTGTTGGAAATTAGAATGGCTCTACCTGCTTGTTTCTTAGGTCCGTTTGCTTGAAAAACCTTTTCCCAACCCTTCACTCTGAGTAGATGTCTGTCTTTGTGGTTGAGGTGTGTTTCTTGTAAACAGCAGAATGTTGGATCCTGTTCTCATATCCAATCTCTTAGTCTGTGCCTTTTTATAGGTGAATTGAGTCCATTAATATTAAGTGATATTAATGACCAGTGGTTGTTGACTCCGGTTATTATTATTTTTTGTTTGTTTGTTTAATAGAGTTTGTATGTGTCCTTTCTTTGAGTTATGCTCGTGAAGGGTCGCTAGATGTCTGAGTTATTGTAGGCAGTGTTGGCAATGTTGGATTCCTTGGGTTGCGATTTTCCTTCTATTACTTTCTGTAAGGCTGGGTTTGTGGCTATGAATTGTTTAAATTTGTTCTTATCCTGGAATATTTTGTTTTCTTCATTGATAGTGAATGATAGCTTGGCTGGGTATATTGGTCTGGGTTTGCATCCATGGTCTCTTAGTTTCTACAGTACCTCTATCCAGGACCTTCTGGCTTTCATGGTTTCCATAGAGAAGTCTGGTGTAAGTCTGATAGGTTTACCTTTATAAGTTACTTGACCTTTTTCCTTTGCAGCTCTTAATATTCTTTCTTTAATCTGTATGTTTTGTGTTTTGATTTTTATATGGCGAGGGGATTTTTTTCTGATCCAGTCTATTCGGTGTTCTGTATGCTTCTTGAACCTTCGTAGGAATATCATTTTTAGGTTGGGAAAGTTTTCTTCTATAATTTTGTTGAATATATTTTCTGGGCCTTTGATCTTCAGTTCTCCTTCTTCAATCCCTATTATTCTCAGATTTGGTTTTTTTATTGTGTCCCAGATTTCTTTAATGTTTTGTGATGAGAATTTGTTGGATTTGCTGTTTTCTTTGATCTGAGCATTTATTTTCTCTATGGTATCTTCAGACTCTGAGATTTGTTCTTCCATCTCTTGTATCCTATTGGTTATGCTTGATTCTGTAGTCTCTGTTCGTTTACCTAGATTTTCCATATCCAGCCAGCCCTCGTTTTGTGTTTTCTTCATAGCCTCCATTTCAGTTTTCAATTCTTGAACTGTTTCCATTACCTGTTTGATTGTTTTTTCTTGGTTTCCCAGTGTATCGTTCACAGATTTACTCATTTCTTCAAACTTTTTGTTATACTTCTCATCAATTTCTTTACTCATTTCATCAATCCTTTTGTTGTACTTCTCATCCAGTTCTTTAAAGGAATTATTCATATCCTGTTTAAGGGACTCTATTGCTTTCATCATGGCATTTTTTCCAATTCTTCTGAATTAAGAGGTTCAAGTCCTTCTATTGTAGGGTCGTTGGGATCTGCTGATTTCATGTTGTTTTTTAGATTGTTGGAGGAGTTCTTGCCTTGGCGTCTGCCCATCTTTTCCTTCAACTGCTCTATATTGAATCTTCTGGTACCAGATCAGGTTCCCTTGTTGGGCAGGGACTTCACTGACAGAAGGTCTACCTTTCCTCAGGCAGTCTATTGAAACACAGGCACTCCCTCCTGCCAGGTTGCACTCACAGCCCCGGCCCAGCACTCAAAGGAGCTGCTCTGGGGAGATCTTGTGGCCCCAGGGGGAAGGGAGAAAGAGAGGGAGGTATTGAGGTGTGTTTCTTGTAAGCAGTTGTATGTGGGATTCTGCTTGTGCATCCATTCTCTTAATCTGTGCCTTTTCATAGGTGAATTGAGACCATTGATATTAAGTGATATTAATGACTAGTAGTTCTTAATTCAGGTTAATTTTTTATTTTTTTGTGGTAGAATTTGTGTGTTTTCCTTGGTTGTGCTGTGCTTGTGGAGGTTTTTTTAGAAGTCTAATATATTGTGTGTGTTCTTGGGTTCCTTGGGTTGTGATTTTCCTTCTATTACTTTCTGTAAGGCTGGGTTTGTGGCTATGTATTGTTTAAATTTGTTTTTATCTTCTAATACCTTGTTTTCTCCCTTGATGGTGAAAGAAAGCTTGGCTGCATATAGTAGTCTGAGCTTGCATCCATGGTCTCATAGTTTCTGCAGCACATCTATCCAAGACTTTCTGGCTTTCATGGTTTCCATAGAGAAGTCAGGCGTAATTCTGATAGGTTTCCCTTTATATATTATTTGACCTTTTATCCTTGCTGCTCTTAATATTCTTCATTCTGTATGTTTTTTGTTTCGATTATTATATGGTGAGGGTTTTCTTTGGATCCATTCTATTCAGTGTTTTGCATGGTTCTTGTACCTTCATAGGAATATCCTTCTTTAGGTTGGGAAAATTTTCTTTTTTAATTTTGTTCAATATATTTTCTGGGTCTTTGAGATGTAATTTTTCTCCTCTTCTAGTTCTATTTTTCTTAGATTTTGTCTTTTCATGGTGTCCCAGATTAAGATTTCCTGGATGTTTTGTATTAAGAATTTGTTGGATTTGCTGTTTTATTTGATCAATAAGTTTATTTCCTCTATAGTATCTTCAGCATCTGAGATTCTTCTATCTCTTGTCTCTGTAGTCCCTGTTCATTTACCCAAATTTTCTATATCCAGCCTTCCCTTGGTTTGTGTTTTCTTCATTACCTCCATTTCAGTTTTCAAGTCTTGAACTGTTTCCATTGCCTGTTTGCTTGCTTTTTCTTGGCTTCCTAGGGTATCATTGAGTGATTAATTAATTTCTTCAAACTTTTTGTTATTCTTCTCATCCATTTCTTTAAGAGAGTTCTTCACATGCTGTTTAAGGGACTCTATCTCTTTCATAATGTTACATTTAAAGTTTATTTTTTTCTACGTCTTCTGGATTAGGGTGTTCAAGTCTTCCTGTTGTATGTTCGCTGGATTTTGGTGTTAACATGTTGTTTTTCAGATTGTTGGAGAAATTCTTACATTGGCTCCTGCACATCTCTTCCTTCAAATGCTGTTAGAAGAGTCTTGGTGGCTTGGTCCAATCTTTGCTGTGGCTACCTGTGTACTTTGGGGTTTTTCTTGTTCTGCCTTCTCTTAGGACCTCTCAGCACTGGAGCCTCTCAGATCCTCTCCACCCTGGAGTAGGCTGTGGTGTTGGATCTAAGGACCCACAGATGGAAAGAAGTGCTTGGGGGGCAAGCTGGGATGGGGTAGTCAGAGAAAGACAATAGCCAGGGAGAAGCCCCGCTGAATGGTCAGACAGTTTAGGGAATTGGGGGGTACCTGTGCTGTTCCCAGGGAATCCCACCAGCCAGTTAGGTACTCACTTACCCATCCTGAGAGATGGAACTTCTTGTACAGGATCATGCCACTTGCTGGCCAGGGACCTCACAGTCAAATGTATACTCTTACTGGGTGCAGGCTCAGCGGGACAAAGAAACTCCTGTAGCAGTTGCCCTCAATACTTTGTCCCCTGACTCTCAGGCCTGAAGCAGTCTGAGTTTGAGGATCCTAAGACCCCACAGATGAAAAGGGGTACTTGGGGGGCAGGCTGGGATGGGATAAGAAGAGAAAGGCAGTATCCATGGAGAAGGCCCCACTGAATGGCCAGAAAGTTTAGGGGAATGGAGGGTGCCTGAGCTCCCTTTCTGGGGCATCTGGCTGGCTATGAGTTGGGCATACACTCAGCCCTCTGGAGGACAGATATTCTGGTACAGGATCCATGCCACTTGCTGGCCAGTGATCTCACAGACAAAAGGGCATGCTTGATAGGTGCAGGCTCAGTGGGACAAATAAACTCCTGCAGCAGTTTCCCTCACCACTTTGTCCTCAGACCCTCAGCCCCCTTATATTTTGTTTTAAAATGTTTTGATTTCTTCACTTTGAATCAGACTTGTTGGCAATAATAAATCATAGTGAAGCATTCAAGAATAACAATATGAAAGTGTAGGTTCCAGAAATAGAAATGTAGAAATAAATATAAAGGTGTAAGCCTTGGCGAATGAGAGCAGACTGTCAGCAGCTTTCTCTGAAGCTTAAGGTGATATGAGAGTCCCCTCTGTTTACTGTGAATACCATTGATTAATAACAAATCTGTTTCACATAGTAACTTTGCAGAGTTAGAGCCAGGCAGGAAATTGAAAGTGATTATTGGCAGAAAGAAGGCAGAGTCAGAGAAAAGCAATGTCCCTTGGCTGGAGACAGATGTTGGACTTTACCATGTAAGCCACAGCCTTGTGACAATATGCAGATTATTGGAGATGGGTTAATTTATAATATGAGTTAGCCAGAAAAACGCTTAAGCTACTGGCCAAACAGCATTCCAAATAATATGGTTTCTTGTTATTATTTAGGTCTGAGCAGCTGGGAACAAACAAGTAGCCTCCCTACAACACCAATCCATTCCTCAGAGAAGGTAAGGCACATTTCTTTGAGGAAAGTCCAAGGACCTCCCTACTATATCTAGGTTGAAGAAGGTATCCATTCATAGAGAATAGGTTCCCAAAAAGCCAGTACAAGCAATAGAGATAAATCCTGGTGCCACTGCCAGTGGCCCCTCAGTCTACCCCAAACAAACCACTGTCAGCCACACTCAGAGGGCCTAGTTTCCTTCCCAATATGTCTTTCAGCCATTTGAGATTCTTCTGTTGAGAAATCTGTTTAGTTTTATACTCCATTTTCAATTGTGTTATTTTTAATTTTGTTTTTTTTTTAATTTTGATGTCTAATTTCTTGAGTTCTTTATATATTTTGGAGATCAGTCCTCTGTCTGATGTGGGTTGATGAAGATCTTTTCCCATTCAACAGCTTGCCTTTTTTGTCTTCTTGGCTATGTCCTTTGCTTTACTGAAGCATCTCAGTTTGAGGAGGTCTCATTTATTTATTGTTGCTCTCAGTGTCTGCTACTGGTTATACATAGGAAGTGGTCTCCTGTGCCCATGTATTGCAGGCTATTTCCTAGTCTCTCTTCTATCAGGTTCAGTGTGGTCAGATTTATATTGAGGTCTTTAATCCATTTGGACATGAGTTTTGTGCACGGTGATAGATAAGGATCTGTTTTCGTTCTTCTACATGTTGACATCCAGTTATGCCAACACCCTCTGTTTAAGATGTTTTCTTTATTCCATTGTATAATTTTAGCTTCTTTGTAAAAAAATCAGCTGTTCATAGGTGTGGATTATTATCTGGGTTTTTGATTCCAGTGTTCAATGTCTGTTTTTATGCCAATACCAAGCTGTTTTCATTGCTGCAGCTCTGTAGTGGAGCTTGAAGGATTGTGGTGCCTCTGGAAGTTCCTTTCCTGTACATGATTGTTTTGCCTTTTCTTGTTTTTTTTGTTTGTTTTTCCTTATTAAGTTGACTATTGTTCTTTAAACATCCATTAAGAATTGTGTTTGTATTTTGATATGAATTGCATTGAATCTATAGATTCCTTTTGGTAGGATTTCCATTTTTTTTTATGTTGATCCTATCTATCCAAGAACATGGGAGATCTTTCCATTTCCTGGTGTATTCAATTTCTTTTTACAAAAGCTTAAATTTCATTTCATAGAGGTCTTTAACTTCTTTGGTTAGTGTTACCCTGTCAACATCTATTGCATTGGGGTCCCTGGTTAAGGTTTTCATGCAAATCAGGACACATGCTATGCAGAGTATGAACACCTGCATAATAAACTTTATTTTGTGTGGCCTTTTATACATACTGAAAAGAATTACTTCAACTCTGAAACCTCCCTTTTCTCATCTCTTGCCTCTCCTTGCAAGAAACAATACCTCAATTAATAACAATAATAAAAATGAAAAGAAGTTCCTAGAAACAAGACAAAAAGTATACAGAAGCAAAGCACACCTTTGTAACTGGTAGAGTGTGAAGAACTGAGCTCAAAGGCCAGTTCCGTATCCAGGGTATAGATTTTGACGGAACATTTGAGAAATGGGCAGAGAAAGTTTGCTTTCATCTATGCCTGGTTTGACAAGCAACTGTTTCCCAACTACATTTCATTTAATTTCATCTGTCCCAGGAGGAGCCTGCACTCTAATCTGTCTCCACAGTCTCCTCCTTTTTTATTTTTATTTGAAGACAAAAGTAGTTTTAACCATAAAGTATGTAAATTTTCTGCATTTGGTTGAATACAAAACTGATACATAATCATAAATAAAAAAGCATCAGAATGATTACAGTAAGCATTCCACCAGAGTTATGAAGAATACTTTGTAAGAATCCCTTAGGATGTTATCTTGTCAATTTGTCAGCAACAATTTGTGCAATGGTAGAGGCATCTGAATCAGGAAATGATTTAGAAAAAGTCCTATATCATCATGTAAGTGATCAATGAGATATCAAGCAGAGGCATTGCCCAAAAGATAAGCTTGAATAACCTTCCATTCATGTAAAGAATCATTAAGTCTAATCAGTAATGCAAAAAGTAGTTGAATTCCAATCACAATGTAAAGTAATTTGTTCTTGCAAAGATAAATATTTCTTTCCCAAGTATCCCACAGTTTGCTTAAGTATATCAATATCTGTCTGAAGTTGAACATCTATTTGAGCTTGCTGAATCCAGTTCATGAGAATCTTTATGCCATTGCTCTACTAAATGTTTTGTCTGCAAGGATGTATGTAAAGGAATACTAGCTGCAGAAGCAGTAACAGCAACAGCAATAAGGTTACGAATTACAGCTATTACTATACCTAACATGTGCTTTGTTCTTTTCAATATCTTATTGAAGAATTCTACAACAACATGATCTAGAGGATTTTGAGCCTAAGAATGAACTAAGATTACAGGCAGCCAAGTATGTGTACACTGCTGTAATATCATAAGTGATTGATTATGAGGATTAAACTTAACAGAGGAATTAATACATGAGTACAATTGACAATCATAGCAACTAATTCCAGTAGTGAAATTGATTCTTCCAACTAAAAATACATATGGTCGTGGCACACAAGCAGTAACATTAATACTTCTAAATAAGGTAAATTTATCATTAGAAGCAAATATTGTTGTTCCAATGAATGATCCATTAAAAAGCTGAACAGGTTTTAAAAGCAGCTACTATCTTCCAAATATGTGTCTGCAAATTGCAGTAGGGGCTGTGAGTAAGGCAATGCAATTATCACTGATCCCTCCATCTCCCCATGCCAGAAGACAGCTTCCAGTTTTTGTTTTATTCTCGGCTCGATTCATACTGGTAACACTAAGCAAATCACAAGTGGTAATATTCCATTCAGAACAAGTGTTAATAAATTGACCATATGGGCCCCAACTGATCCATTGATTTTGAATTATTTTGCCAATTTGCCAAAAAACAAGTTATCCAAATAAATAGCTGACATTTTAAATTATAATATGTAAAATTTGGACATACAGGATATACTAATTCATAATTTTCAATAATATTATCCCTGGTCTGATTAATGGACTATGCTGAGAATCATTGAGGACAGGTACAAGATCTGCCTATTTTAATACCAGGTTGTAACCAGTGCTGAAATCCCATTGAAAAACAAGGACCATTTCCAAAGCATATCACCCCCCTTTTACCAACATAAGTAAAATTATATGGAGTTCCATCAAAATTATTCAGATAAGTCAAATTATTCCAAGTAGAAGAGAGGATAGTGGGAGTGGTATACACTAACACATCAGTATCTCCCCAAAAGACATGCTTAAACATTGGTGGGTTAGGGACTTAAACCCAATAATTTACAGCTGATCCCTGAACAAAAGAGACAGATAGCAGAGCACACATGGCCAGAAAAAGATGTTCATCCATAATTGGTCTTCTGTACTTTTGGAGAATAATCTGACCCTGGGCTGCAAAAGATTCACCTGACCCTGTGTTGGTAAGAGTGAAAACCGATGGCATCGAGGAAACTTCCACAGAGATAATTGTGCCATGACCAATACTGTAATGTCTTCTTTGACACCAAAGGGCCAACATGACGACTGTCTTCAGTTTCTGCTCCCTTCCAAGCCCTGATCCAGTGGTCAGGGAGCCATAATTGTTGCCCATCCTACAGAGAAACAAGACTATATCCTCTCCTTTTCACCATTTCAGTACAGGCTTCCATTCATCACCTATGACAATTTTGGCCCTAATTTTTTCTGCCAATTCAGCATTTGGGTGTTTACAAAATGTTTCTCTGCTCTAGTTAAAATATTCCCTTGGGGCAGATTTAATAAATTTAATATCAACAACTCTTGATGTAAAATAGCTCTCACATTATTCTGAAAATCCCACATTAATTTCATATTATAATCTTCCTTTTTCCTCCTTTTCAATTTTTTAATTTGTTGTTTTAAAATATGATGGGCACATTTATCAATAGCTTGTCCTTGTGGATTATATTCAATTACTGTAACATGAGCAATGATATATCATTCACAGAACTTAGCAAATTTGTTGGAAGTATAAGCAGGTCCATTATCTGTTTTAATAAGAGAGGGAACACCCATGATGGAAAAAACTTTTAATAAATGTAGTATAACATGACTTGTGTGTTCTTCAGCCAAAGGTTTAGTACATATAAATGATGAAAAAATATCTATGGTCACATGGATGAAAGATAAACGTATGAAATCTGGAATATGAGTAACATCCATTTGCCAAATTTCATTTGATTGAGATCCTCGAGGATTAACCCCTTGAGGAATAGAATGTATATGTAACAGATGACAAATTAGACAATTTAAAATAATTTGTTTAGTTTGTCAAAATGGAATTTTATATTGGACATTTAGATGATCAGCATTAGTATGTAATGTTCATGTTCTTCTTGAGCAGAGGAAAAAGCTACTAATTTATATATTTGAGCATTTACAAATATAGGATATCCAGGCAATTTGTATGTGATCATGCATGGGTAATAAAAATGTGAGAATTTTTATTTTAAATAAGAGTTTTTAATAATTTAAACAAAGGTAACAAAGAATACCTAGTGGAATGAAATATGGCATTTAAATATTTTGTCCAACTTCTACAACTTAAGCTGAATGTGCTACAATATTTAATTCTTGAGGAAAATCTTGAAGGGCTTTAGTAACAGCATACAATTCATTTTGTTGTATGGAAGAATAATCTTTAAATTATACCCAGTACTTATATTCTGTCCAATAAACACTTTTAGTTTTGTAATCATCAGTAAAAATGCATCAGATAAATGATTGACAACTACAACATCATTAATTCTAAATTCTTGTTTTTGTAAATAGTCCCACAATTTGCTTACAGTAAAATAAACTAAAGAAATTTGTAAAGCTTCTGAAAGCTGAAAAATGAATTCAACTTTTCCTTTTGGTAATGGAAAAATTATAGCAGAACAATCTAGACCTGTCAAAGTAAAACATTGTTGTCTCCCTGGTTGAATTATATAGTTTAACATTTCTTCATAAGTTGTTGTTTTAGAAAATGTATGCTTTCTGTAAACCCATTCAAGGGAAAAAATACCTTGAGCTAAAATACATGTAGGGTATTGAAACGTATCCAATAATAATTAACATGAATGTTAGGTTGTACTCTACTCCAAAACTCATTTTTAATACGTTCTTCAACTAATTTTAATTCTACCTGAGCAATTTTAGAAAGAGATTAAGGGCTAGCTATGTAACTCTTCATCCCCTTGACAAAGAAGCCAAATCCAATAGATTTTTATGTTTTTTTTAGACATGGTCATAACTTGTGCAGCTGGCAATCCTTTCTGTTTTGACTCAGTGGCCAGGTTTGTTTTTATTTGCTTTTCTAGCCCATTAAGTTTCTCCAAAACAGATTGCAAATCAAAACTAGTTATTTTGATTAAGCTTTCTTTGTCCTCCACAATTTGCTCTTTAGGTTTTTGATCCATGGACAGAGTAACCTCCTTTTCCTGATCTGACACTAACTGCACATCCGTCACAACTTTGACAACAGTGAAAATCATAGACCATATAGACCAGAAATGGACAGGCATTTTCTTACCCTGTCTCACAGCTTCTTCAACATTAGTTTTAATTCTTTGCTAAGTATCTATATCTTAGGTGCCTTCTTCTGGAAACCAAGGATTATATTCCTTAATTACTTCAACACACATTTCTAAGTCAGAAAAAGAAACAAAAACACTATGAGTTTTTAATAAATGTTTTAGCATAGCAAGATATGGAGAAGATTTAGCTTGTCCCATTACACTGTAATAAAGACTACTTACTTGGTTAATATTTTCTGACCCTTCCTAACTTTTCCTCTTCAGGGTCCCTGTTCAGGCACCACTTGTCAATGTCTAATGTCTTGGGGTCCCTGGTTAAGGTTTTCATGCAAATCAGGACACAGGGGATGGAGAGTATGAACTCCTACATAATAAACTTTATTTTGTATGGGCTTTTATACAGCCTAAAAAGCATTGCCTCAACTCTGAAATCACCCCTTACTCACGTACATGGCCAAGAGAAACTCTTGCCTCTCCTTGCAAGAAACAATACCTTAATTAATAACAGTAATAAAAATGAAGTACCTAGAAACAAGGCAAAAATTACACAGAAGCAAAGCACTCCTTTGTAACTGGTAGTGCGTGAAGAACTGAGCTCAAAGGCCAGTTCCTTATCCAGGGTACAGTTTCTGACAGAACATTTGAGAAATGGGCAGAGGAAGTTTGCTTTCACCTTTTTTTGGTTTGCCAATCAACTGTTTCCAATGAGGAGCCTGCACTCTAACCCAGTTCTGGGTCTCCACATTACCCCAAGATACTTTATGTAATTTCTGGCTATTTTGAAAGATGAATTTCTACGATTTCATTCTCAGCTCCTTCCTGCCACTTCACTGAAGGAATTTTTCCATTGTAGGAGTTTCCCTGTTGAGTGGTTTGTGGTCACCTATACATACTATCATATTGGCTGCAAATAACGAAAGTTTGACTTCTTCCTTTTTAATTTGAATCCTCTTGATTGTCTTTTGTTGTCTTATTGCTCTAGGAAGAACTTCAAGATCTATGTAGAATATATATGGAGAGGGTAGACAGAATGATCTTTCTGATTTTAGTGGAATCACTTTTTCTCACCATTTAATTTGATGCTGGCTGTCAGATGCTGTATATTGCATTTATTATGTTTAGATATGCTCCTTATATCCCTGATCTCTCCAAGACCTTTATCATGAAGGTGTATCAGGTTTTGTCAAATGCTTTTTCAGTATTTAATAAGTTGGTCACATGTTTTTTCTCTTTCATTTTATTTATATGATGGATTACATTAATAGATTTTTGAATGTAGTACCATCCCTGCATCTCTGGGATGAAGCTGACTTGATCATGAAGGAGTTTTTTTGAAGTGTTTTTGTATTTGGTTTGTCAGCGTTTTTTTTTTTTGAGTATTTTTGCATCCATGTTCATAAATGAGATTATTTTGTGATTTTCTTTCTTTGT